>NC_069499.1:350499633-350599633 GCF_027579735.1 Bombina bombina
TAGCAGACTTATATGGCTTTGGCATTGCTTTTTGGTAATTAGAAGGCTGCTAAATGCCACTGTGCACCACACATGTTTTATGCCCAGCAGTGAAGGGGTTAATTAGGGAGTATGTAGGGAGCTTGTAGAGTTAATTTTAGCTTAAGTGTAGTGTAGTAGACAACCCAAAGTATTGATCTAGGCCCATTTTGCTATATTTAATGCCACCATTTCACCGCCAAATGCGATCAAATTTAAAAATTTTTTTAATTTTTTTGCAATTTTAGGTTTTTCACTGAAATTATTTACAAACAGCTTGTGCAATTATGGCACAAATAGTTGGAAATGCTTCTCTGGGATCCCCTTTGTTCAGAAATAGCAGACATATATGACTTTGGAGTTGCTTTCTGGTAATTAGAAGGCTGCTAAATGCTGCTGCGCATCACACGTGTATTATGGCTAGCAGTGAAGGGGTTAATTAGGTAGTTTGTAGGGAGCTTGCAGAGTTAATTTTAGCTTTAGTGTAGAGATCAGCCTCCCACCTGACACATCAGACCCCCTGATCCCTCCCAAACAGCTCCCTTCCCTCCCCCACCCCACAATTGTCCCCGCCATCTTAATACTGGCAGAAAGTCTGCCAGTATTAAAATAAAAGGTTTTTTAAAAAAAATAATAATTTTTTTGTAGCATATTTACATATACTGTGGTGTAGCATCCCCCCCAAAAACAGCTCTATAACCCTCCCCATCTGCCTTATTGGCGGCCATCTTGGGTACTGGCAGCTGTCTTTCACAGTCAAAAAAGTGTTGTTTCTCTTGTAAAGGTGTATCCAGTCCACGGGTTCATCCATTACTTGTGGGATATTCTCCTTCCCAACAGGAAGCTGCAAGAGGACACCCACAGCACAGCTGTCTATATAGCTCCTCCCTTAACTGCCACCCCCAGTCATTCTCTTGCAGCTCTCGACAAAGGAAGTATCAAGAGATATGTGGTGACTTAGTGTAGTTTTTACCTTCAATCAAGAGTTTGTTATTTTTAAACGGTACCAGCGTTGTACTGTTTTACTCTCAGGCAGAAATTGGAAGAAGAATTCTGCCTGGAGGTTTGATGATCTTAGCGGTTTGTAACTAAGGTCCATTGCTGTTCTCACACATAACTGAAGAGTATGGAAAGAAAACTTCAGTTGGGGGGACGGTCTGCAGATTACCTGCTTTGAGGTATGTTCAGTATATTTTTTTTCTAGAGAGATAAGGTCTAGAAACTGCTGAAAATGCCTGGTATATTTGAGGTAAGCCTGATACAATGATTTAACAACGACTGGGATCATGCTTGCAAAAAAGGGTAATATTCATGTTAATACTCATATTACTTAGTGTCAAAACGTTTGCATGGTTTATAGAAAAAACGTTTTTCTCCAACATAGGTGTGTCCGGTCCACGGCGTCATCCTTACTTGTGGGATATTCTCTTCCCCAACAGGAAATGGCAAAGAGCCCAGCAAAGCTGGTCACATGATCCCTCCTAGGCTCCGCCTTCCCCAGTCATTCTCTTTGCCGTTGTACAGGCAACATCTCCACGGAGATGGCTTAGAGTTTTTTGGTGTTTAACTGTAGTTTTTATTATTCAATCAAGAGTTTGTTATTTTAAAATAGTGCTGGTATGTACTATTTACTCTGAAACAGAAAGGTGATGAAGATTTCTGTTTGTAAGAGGAAAATGATTTTAGCAACCGTTACTAAAATCGATGGCTGTTTCCACACAGGACTGTTGAGAGGAATTAACTTCAGTTGGGGGAAACAGTGAGCAGACTTTTGCTGCTTGAGGTATGACACATTTCTAACAAGACGATGTAATGCTGGAAGCTGTCATTTTCCCTATGGGATCCGGTAAGCCATTTTTATTACATAAGAAAAAAAGGGCTTCACAAGGGCTTTTAAGACTGTAGACATTTTCTGGGCTAAAACGATTGATATATAAACATATTTTATACTTCATAGCTTTGAGGAATTATTTTATTCTTGGGAATTATGTAAAATAACCGGCAGGCACTGTATTGGACACCTTATCCTCTAGGGGCTTTCCCTAATCATAGGCAGAGCCTCATTTTCGCGCCTCTATTGCGCACTTGTTTTTAGGAAGCATGACATGCAGATGCATGTGTGAGGAGCTTTGATACACAGAAAAGACTTTCTGAAGGCGTCATTTGGTATCGTATTCCCCTTTGGGCTTGGTTGGGTCTCAGCAAAGCAGATACCAGGGACTGTAAAGAGTTAAAGCTTTCAAATTTGGTGTGCAATACTTTTAAGGCTTTAAGACACTGTGGTGAAATTTTGGTGAATTTTGAACAATTCCTTCATACTTTTTCACATTTGCAGTAATAAAGTGTGTTCAGTTTAAAATTGAAAGTGACAGTAACGGTTTTATTTTAAAACGTTTTTTGTACTTTGTTATCAAGTTTATGCCTGTTTAACATGTCTGAACTACCAGATAGACTGTGTTCTGTATGTGGGGAAGCCAAGGTTCCTTCTCATTTAAATAGATGTGATTTATGTGACACAAAATTTAGAGAAAATGATGCCCAAGATGATTCCTCAAGTGAGGGGAGTAAGCATGGTACTGCATCATCCCCTCCTTCGTCTACACCAGTCTTGCCCACACAGGAGGCCCCTAGTACATCTAGTGCGCCAATACTCCTTACTATGCAACAATTAACGGCTGTAATGGATAATTCTATCAAAAACATTTTAGCCAAAATGCCCACTTATCAGCGAAAGCGCGACTGCTCTGTTTTAGAAAATACTGAAGAGCATGAGGACGCTGATGATATTGGTTCTGAAGTGCCCCTACACCAGTCTGAGGGGGCCAGGGAGGTTTTGTCTGAGGGAGAAATTTCAGATTCAGGGAAAATTTCTCAACAAGCTGAACCTGATGTGATTACATTTAAATTTAAATTGGAACATCTCCGCGCCCTGCTTAAGGAGGTGTTATCTACTCTGGATGATTGTGAGAATTTGGTCATTCCAGAGAAATTATGTAAAATGGACAAGTTCCTAGAGGTCCCGGGGCCCCCCGAAGCTTTTCCTATACCCAAGCGGGTGGCGGACATTGTAAATAAAGAATGGGAAAGGCCCGGCATACCTTTCGTCCCTCCCCCTATATTTAAGAAATTGTTTCCTATGGTCGACCCCAGAAAGGACTTATGGCAGACAGTCCCCAAGGTCGAGGGGGCGGTTTCTACTCTAAACAAACGCACCACTATACCCATAGAAGATAGTTGTGCTTTCAAAGATCCTATGGATAAAAAATTAGAGGGTTTGCTTAAAAAGATGTTTGTTCAGCAAGGTTACCTTCTACAACCAATTTCATGCATTGTTCCTGTCACTACAGCAGCGTGTTTCTGGTTCGATGACCTAGAAAAGGTGCTCAATAAAGATTCTTCTTATGAGGAGATTTTGGACAGAATTCATGCTCTCAAATTGGCTAACTCTTTCACCCTAGACGCCACTTTGCAATTGGCTAGATTAGCGGCGAAAAATTCTGGGTTTGCTATTGTGGCGCGCAGAGCGCTTTGGCTAAAATCTTGGTCAGCGGATGCGTCTTCCAAGAACAAATTGCTTAACATTCCTTTCAAGGGGAAAACGCTGTTTGGCCCTGACTTGAAAGAGATTATTTCTGATATCACTGGGGGCAAGGGCCACGCCCTTCCTCAGGATAGGTCTTTCAAGGCCAAAAATAAACCTAATTTTCGTCCCTTTCGCAGAAACGGACCAGCCCCAAGTGCTACGTCCTCTAAGCAAGAGGGTAATACTTCTCAAGCCAAACCAGCCTGGAGGCCAATGCAAGGCTGGAACAAAGGAAAGCAGGCCAAGAAACCTGCCACTGCTACCAAGACAGCATGAGATGTTGGCCCCCGATCCGGGACCGGATCTGGTGGGGGGCAGACTCTCTCTCTTCGCTCAGGCTTGGGCAAGAGATGTTCTGGATCCTTGGGCGCTAGAAATAGTCTCCCAGGGTTATCTTCTGGAATTCAAGGGGCTTCCCCCAAGGGGGAGGTTCCACAGGTCTCAATTGTCTTCAGACCACATAAAAAAACAGGCATTCTTTCATTGTGTAGAAGACCTGTTAAAAATGGGAGTGATTCATCCTGTTCCATTAGGAGAACAAGGGATGGGGTTCTACTCCAATCTGTTTGTAGTTCCCAAAAAAGAGGGAACATTCAGACCAATCTTAGATCTCAAGATCCTAAACAAGTTTCTCAAGGTTCCATCGTTCAAAATGGAAACCATTCGAACAATTCTTCCTTCCATCCAGGAAGGTCAATTCATGACCACGGTGGTTTTAAAGGATGCGTATCTACATATTCCTATCCACAAGGAACATCATCGGTTCCTAAGGTTCGCATTCCTGGACAAGCATTACCAGTTTGTGGCACTTCCGTTCGGATTAGCCACTGCTCCAAGAATTTTCACAAAGGTACTAGGGTCCCTTCTAGCGGTGCTAAGACCAAGGGGCATTGCAGTAGTACCTTACTTGGACGACATTCTGATTCAAGCGTCGTCCCTTCCACAAGCAAAGGCTCACACGGACATTGTCCTGGCCTTTCTCAGATCTCACGGGTGGAAAGTGAACGTAGAAAAAAGTTCTCTATCTCCGTCAACAAGGGTTCCCTTCTTGGGAACAATAATAGACTCCTTAGAAATGAGGATTTTTCTGACAGAGGCCAGAAAATCAAAACTTCTAAACTCTTGTCAAGTACTTCATTCTGTTCCTCTTCCTTCCATAGCGCAGTGCATGGAAGTAATAGGTTTGATGGTAGCGGCAATGGACATAGTTCCTTTTGCGCGAATTCATCTAAGACCATTACAACTGTGCATGCTCAGTCAGTGGAATGGGGATTATACAGACTTGTCTCCGACGATACAAGTAGATCAGAGGACCAGAGATTCACTCCGTTGGTGGCTGTCCCTGGACAACCTGTCACAGGGGATGAGCTTCCGCAGACCAGAGTGGGTCATTGTCACGACCGACGCCAGTCTGGTGGGTTGGGGCGCGGTCTGGGGACCCCTGAAAGCTCAGGGTCTTTGGTCTCGGGAAGAATCTCTTCTCCCGATAAATATTCTGGAACTGAGAGCGATATTCAATGCTCTCAAGGCTTGGCCTCAGCTAGCAAAGGCCAAATTCATACGGTTTCAATCAGACAACATGACGACTGTTGCGTACATCAACCATCAGGGGGGAACAAGGAGTTCCCTGGCGATGGAAGAAGTGACCAAAATCATTCAATGGGCGGAGACTCACTCCTGCCACTTGTCTGCAATCCACATCCCAGGAGTGGAAAATTGGGAAGCGGATTTTCTGAGTCGTCAGACATTTCATCCGGGGGAGTGGGAACTCCATCCGGAAATCTTTGCCCAAATTACTCAGTTGTGGGGCATTCCAGACATGGATCTGATGGCCTCTCGTCAGAACTTCAAGGTTCCTTGCTACGGGTCCAGATCCAGGGATCCCAAGGCGACTCTAGTAGATGCACTAGTAGCACCTTGGACCTTCAAACTAGCTTATGTATTCCCGCCGTTTCCTCTCATCCCCAGGCTGGTAGCCAGGATCAATCAGGAGAGGGCATCGGTGATCTTGATAGCTCCTGCGTGGCCACGCAGGACTTGGTATGCAGACCTGGTGAATATGTCATCGGCTCCACCATGGAAGCTACCTTTGAGACGGGACCTTCTTGTTCAAGGTCCGTTCGAACATCCGAATCTGGTCTCACTCCAACTGACTGCCTGGAGATTGAACGCTTGATCTTATCAAAGCGAGGGTTCTCAGATTCTGTCATTGATACTCTTGTTCAGGCCAGAAAGCCTGTAACTAGAAAAATCTACCACAAAATATGGAAAAAATATATCTGTTGGTGTGAATCTAAAGGATTCCCTTGGGACAAGATAAAAATTCCTAAGATTCTATCCTTTCTTCAAGAAGGTTTGGAGAAAGGATTTATCTGCAAGTTCTTTGAAGGGACAGATTTCTGCCTTATCTGTGTTACTTCACAAAAAGCTGGCAGCTGTGCCAGATGTTCAAGCCTTTGTTCAGGCTCTGGTTAGAATCAAGCCTGTTTACAAACCTTTGACTCCTCCTTGGAGTCTCAATTTTGTTCTTTCAGTTCTTCAGGGGGTTCCGTTTGAACCCTTACATTCCGTTGATATTAAGTTATTATCTTGGAAAGTTTTGTTTTTGGTTGCAATTTCTTCTGCTAGAAGAGTTTCAGAATTATCTGCTCTGCAGTGTTCTCCTCCTTATCTGGTGTTCCATGCAGATAAGGTGGTTTTGCGTACTAAACCTGGTTTTCTTCCGAAAGTTGTTTCTAACAAAAACATTAACCAGGAGATAGTCGTGCCTTCTTTGTGTCCGAATCCAGTTTCAAAGAAGGAACGTTTGTTGCACAATTTGGATGTAGTTCGTGCTTTAAAATTCTATTTAGATGCTACAAAGGATTTTAGACAAACATCTTCCTTGTTTGTTGTTTATTCTGGTAAAAGGAGAGGTCAAAAAGCAACTTCTACCTCTCTCTCCTTTTGGCTTAAAAGCATCATCAGATTGGCTTACGAGACTGCCGGACGGCAGCCTCCTGAAAGAATCACAGCTCATTCCACTAGGGCTGTGGCTTCCACATTGGCCTTCAAGAACGAGGCTTCTGTTGATCAGATATGTAAGGCAGCGACTTGGTCTTCACTGCACACTTTTACTAAATTTTACAAATTTGATACTTTTGCTTCTTCTGAGGCTATTTTTGGGAGAAAGGTTTTGCAAGCCGTGGTGCCTTCCATCTAGGTGACCTGATTTGCTCCCTCCCTTCATCCGTGTCCTAAAGCTTTGGTATTGGTTCCCACAAGTAAGGATGACGCCGTGGACCGGACACACCTATGTTGGAGAAAACAGAATTTATGTTTACCTGATAAATTACTTTCTCCAACGGTGTGTCCGGTCCACGGCCCGCCCTGGTTTTTTAATCAGGTCTGATAATTTATTTTCTTTAACTACAGTCACCACGGTATCATATGATTTCTCCTATGCAAATATTCCTCCTTTACGTCGGTCGAATGACTGGGGAAGGCGGAGCCTAGGAGGGATCATGTGACCAGCTTTGCTGGGCTCTTTGCCATTTCCTGTTGGGGAAGAGAATATCCCACAAGTAAGGATGACGCCGTGGACCGGACACACCGTTGGAGAAAGTAATTTATCAGGTAAACATAAATTCTGTTTTTCTCTGAGGGTGATAAATCTTTATTTGGGGCCTAGTTTTCCACATGGCTAGTTAGATTACTCCTAGGAGTACTTTTTTAAGGCCCTCTGACATTGAGTGCCTATTTTCGCGCTCTAAATGCGCAGTTGATTTTCAGACTTAGACATCCAGCTTCCCTAAAGGAGTCCTCTGGCATCTAGGACCACTATAGAGGGTTTTTTCCTGCAAAAATCGTGTTCAAGGGCAGGTAGGAGCCACAGCAGAGCTGTGGCAATGTGTTTGACTGTTTAACGGTTTTAATGTTTTTCTAATCCGGTTTTGGGCCTAAGGGGTTAATCATCCATTTGCAAGTGGGTGCAATGCTGCTTTAGTCCCCTATACACACTGTAAACATTTCGTAGAGTTTACTACTTTTTAACACTGTTTTGCAGTTTATGTGGTAGTTTTTTTCTCTTAAAGGCACAGTACCGTTTTTGTATAATTGCTTTTACACATTTATTAAAGTGTTTTCCAAGCTTGCTGGTCTCATTACTAGTCTGTTAAACATGTCTGACATAGAGGAAACTCCTTGTTCATTATGTTTTAGAAGCCATTGTGGAACCCCCTCTTAGAATGTGTACCACATGCACTGACCTTTCTATAAGTTATAAAGACCATATTATGGCTTTTAAAGATTTATCACCAGAGTTTTCTCAGACTGACAAAAGGGAGGTCAAACCACCTAGCTCTCCCAATGTGTCAGAACCTATATCTCCCGTTCAAGTGACGCCAAGTACATCTGGCGCATCCAATGCGTTTACCTTACATGACATGGCGGCAGTTATGAATCATACCCTCGCAGAGGTATTGTCCAAACTGCCAGGGTTACAAGGAAAGCGAGACAGCTCTGGGGCTAGAACAAATACAGAGCTTTCTGACGCTTTAGTAGCTATGTCTGATATACCCTCACAATGTGCAGAAGCCGAAGCAGGAGAGCTTCTATCTGTGGGTGACATTTCTGATTCAGGGAAGGCGTTACTTCAGTCTGACTCTGAAATGACAGCGTTTAAATTTAAGCTTGAACACCTCCGCTTGTTGCTCAGGAAAGTTTTAGCGACTCTGGATGACTGTGACACCATTGTAGTCCCAGAGAAATTGTGTAAAATGGACAAATACTTTGCAGTGCCTGTTTACACTGACGTTTTTCCAATCCCTAAGAGGTTTTCAGAAATTATTACTAAGGAATGGAATAGACCAGGTGTACCGTTCTCTCCCCCTCCTGCTTTTAAAACGATGTTTCCTATAGATGCCGCAACACGGGACTCGTGGCAGACGGTCCCTAAGGGGGAGATAGCAGTCTCTACCCTAGCTAAGCGTACAACTATCGCTGTCGAGGACAGTGGTGCTTTCCTAGATCCAATGGATAAAAAATTAGAGGGTTTCCTTAAGAAAATCTTTATACAACAATGTTTTTTTTCTCCAGCCTCTTGCATGCATTGCCCCAGTCACTGCTGCAGCGGCTTTCTGGTTCGAGTCTCTTGAGGAGGCTCTACAGGTGGAGACCCCGTTGGATGATATCCTAGACAGGCTTAAAGCTCTTAAGCTAGCCAATTCATTTATTTCTGACGCCATTTTTCATTTAACCAAGCTAACGGCTAAGAATTCAGGTTTTGCCATTCAGGCGCGTAGGGCGATATGGCTTAAATCCTGGTCAGCTGACGTTACTTCAAAGTCTAAGCTTCTCAACATCCCCTTCAAAGGGCAGCCCCTATTCGGGCCTGGACTGAAGGAGATCATTTCTGATATTACTGGAGGAAAACGTCACGCCCTTCCCCAGGATAGGTCCAACAAATTAAGGACCAAACAGACTAATTTTCGTTACTTTCGAAGCTTCAAGAGTGGTGCAGCTTCAACTTCCTCTACTGCAATACATGAGGGAAATTTTGCCCAGTCCAAGCCAGTCTGGAGACGTAACAAGGCTTGGAACAAGGGGAAGCAGGCCAAAAATACCTTCTGCTGCCTCTAAGACAGCATGAAGGAGTAGCCCCCGATCTGGGACCGGATCTAGTGGGGGGCAGACTTTCTCTCTTGGCCCATGCTTGGGCAAGAAACGTCCAGGATCCCTGGGCTCTGGAGATTGTTTCCCAGGGATATCTTCTGGATTTCAAAGCTTCATCTCCAAAGGGGAGATTTCATCTCTCACAATTATCTGCAAACCAGATAAAGAGCGAGGCATTCTTACGTTGTGTTCAAGACCTACTGGTTATGGGAGTGATCCACCCAGTTCCAAGGGAGGAACAGGGGCAGGGCTTCTATTCAAATCTGTTTATAGTTCCTAAAAAAGAGGGAACTTTCAGACCAATCTTGGATCTTAAGATCCTAAACAAATTTCTCAGGATCCCATCCTTCAAGATGGAGACTATTCGAACCATCCTACCTATGATCCAGGAGGGTCAATATATGACTACCGTGGACTTAAAGGATGCTTATCTCCACATTCCGATACTCAGAGATCATCATCAGTTTCTCAGGTTTGCCTTCCTAGACAGGCATTACCGGTTTGTGGCTCTACCCTTCGGGTTAGCCGCGGCACCAATAATCTTTACGAAGGTTCTAGGGTCCCTACTGGCGGTTCTAAGGCCACGGGGCATAGCGGTGGACCCTTACCTAGACGACATTCTGATACAGGCGTCGACTTTTCAAATCGCCAAGTCCCATACGGACATTGTTCTGGCCTTTCTGAGGTCTCACGGGTGGAAGGTGAACGAAGAAAAGAGTTCTCTCTCCCCTATCACAAGAGTTTCCTTCCTAGGAACTCTGATAGATTCGGTAGAAATGAAGATTTTTCTGACAGAGGTCAGGTTGTCAAAGCTTCTAACTTCCTGCCGTGCTCTTTATTCCACTTCTCGTCCTTCAGTGGCTCAGTGTATGGAAGTAATCGGCTTAATGGTAGCGGCAATGGACATAGTTCCGTTTGCCCGCCTACATCTCAGACCACTGCAACTTTGCATGCTCAATCAGTGGAATGGGGATTACACAGATTTTTCCCCTCTGCTAAATCTGGATCAAGAGACCAGGGATTCTCTTCTCTGGTGGCTATCTCGGGTCCATCTGTCCAGGGGAATGAGCTTCCGCAAGTCAGAATGGACTATAGTGACGACAGATGCCAGCCTTCTGGGCTGGGGCGCAGTCTGGAACTCCCTGAAGGCTCAGGTTTTGTGTACTCAGGAGGAAGCCATCCTTCCGATAAACATTCTGGAACTAAGAGCGATATTCAATGCTCTTCAGGCCTGGCCTCAGCTAGCTGCGGTCAGGTTCATCAGATTTCAGTCAGACAACATCACGACTGTAGCCTATATCAACCATCAGGGGGGTACAAAGAGCCCCCTGGCGATGCTGGAGGTTTCAAAGATAATTCTATGGGCAGATGTTCACTCTTGCCATCTCTCAGCTATCCATATCCCAGGAGTGGAGAACTGGGAGGCGGATTTTTTAAGTTGGCAGACTTTTCATCCGGGGGAGTGGGAACTCCATCCGGAGGTATTTGCCCAGTTGATTCATCTATGGGGCAAACCAGAACTGGATCTCATGGTGTCTCGTCAGAACGCCAAGCTTCCTTGTTACGGATCCAGGTCCAGGGATCCCAAGGCAGCTCTGATAGATGCTCTAGCAGCGCCCTTGTCCTTCAGCCTAGCTTATGTGTTTCCACCGTTTCCTCTGCTCCCTCGTCTGATTGCCAAGATCAAGCAGGAGAGAGTTTCGGTGATTTTGATAGCTCCTGCGTGGCCACGCAGGACTTGGTATGCAGATCTGGTGGACATGTCATCCTTTCCACAATGGACTCTGCCGCTGAGACAGGACCTTCTACTTCAAGGTCCTTTCAAACATCCAAATCTAATTTCTCTGCGTCTGACTGCTTGGAGATTGAACGCTTGATTCTGTCAAAGCGTGGTTTTTCCGTGTCGGTCATTGATACCTTAATTCAGGCTTGAAAGCCTGTCACCAGGAAAATCTATCATAAGATATGGTGTAAATATCTTCATTGGTGTGAATCCAAGGGTTATTCATGGAGTAAAGTCAGGATTCCTAGGATATTATCTTTTCTCCAAGAAGGATTGGAGAAGGGATTGTCGGCTAGTTCTTTAAAGGGACAGATTTCTGCTCTGTCTATTCTTTTGCACTCCGCCATGGAGTTTAAATTTTGGTTCTTAAAGTTCTTCAAGGGGTTCCGTTTGAACCTTTGCATTCCATAGATATTAAACTTTTATCTTGTAAAGTTCTGTTTTTGGTAGCTATCTCTTTGGCTCGAAGAGTTTCAGAGTTATCTGCCTGATTATCTGATTTTCCATGCAGATAAGGTAGTTTTGCGTACCAAACCTGGGTTTCTTCCTAAGGTAGTATCTAATAAGAACATCAATCAGGAGATTGTTGTTCCTTCTTTGAGGAAGGATTAGGACATAATGAAGGAATGTCTTTTACACAATCTTGATGTGGTTCGTGCTTTAAAGTTTTATTTACAAGCTACGAAGGATTTTCGTCAAACATCTGCATTGTTTGCTGTCTACTCTGGACAGAGGAGAGGCCAAAAGGCTTCAGCAACTTCTCTTTCTTTTTTGGTTAAGAAGTATAATCCGCTTAGCTTATGAGACTGCTGGCCAACAGCCTCCTGAAAGAATTACAGCTCATTCCCCTAGAGCGGTGGCTTCCACATGGGCTTTTAAAAATGAGGCTTCTGTTGAACAGATTTGTAAGGCGGCGACTTGGTCTTCGCTTCATACTTTTTCTAAATTCTACAAATTTGATACTTTTGCTTCTTCGGTGGCTATTTTTGGGAGAAAGGTCTTACAGGCAGTGGTGCCTTCCATTTAAGCGTCTGCCTTGTCCCTCCCTTCATCCGTGTCCTATAGCTTTGGTATTGGTATCCCACAAGTAATGGATGAATCCATGGACTGGATACACCTTACAAGAGAAAACAAAATTTATGCTTACCTGATAAATTTATTTCTCTTGTGGTGTATCCAGTCCACGGCCCGCCCTGTCATTTTAAGGCAGGTGTTTTTTTTTGTTTTTTTTTTTAACTACAGTCACCACTGCACCCTATAGTTTCTTCTTTCTCTTGCTTGTCTTCGGTCGAATGACTGGGAGTGGCAGTTAGGGGAGGAGCTATATAGACAGCTCTGCTGTGGGTGATCCTCTTGCAGCTTCCTGAGAATATCCTACAAGTAATGGATGAATCCGTGTACTGGATACTCCACAAGAGAAATAAATTTATCAGGTAAGCATACATTTTGTTTTTAAATATTTACAATACTGTTATAACAACTATGATTGGTGGCACTAGTTGGAAAATGGGCCTGGCACACACGCTGGCAGGCAGGCAGGCAACTGCAATTCAATTGCACTAGCAGACTGATGATTCACAGTCAAAAAAGTTTTTATTTTAAATATTTACACTACTGTTATAACAAATATGATTCGTGGCACTAGTTGGAAAGTTGGCCTGGCACACACGCTGGCAGACAGGCAACTGCAATTAAATAACAATAGCAGACTGCTGTAAAAGTTTTGTTTTTAAAAAAGTTACACTAATGTTACAACAGATAGGATTGATGGCACTCAGGATAGAAGTAGGCACAGTACACAGACACAGACTGGCACTAGTGGCAGGCTGGCCTAGCAACTAAAATTAAATAACACTAGAAGACTGATGTAAAAGTTTTTTTTTTTACAAAATTTAAACTGTTACACCAGATAGGAGTGGTGGACTGGCACTGAGGATGGAAGTAGGCACAATAAATGCTGGCAGCCTGACACACAGGCTGGCACTAATGGCAGCCAGGCTGGCCTGACAACTAAAATTAAATAACACTAGAAGAGGACTGATGTAAAACATTTTTTTTTTTTAAATTTACACTAATGTTAGACCAGATATAAGTGGTGGAAAAAAGAGCTATTAATCACACTATATGATGTGGGCCTGACACACAGGCCTGATGGAAAATGAAATTAAATTACACTAGCAAAATTATTTAAGTTTTTTTTTTAAAATTTACAATAATGTTAAGCAGATATGAGTGGTGGCTGGCACAGCAATTAACCACAGTATATGCTGTGTGAGACTGACACACAGGCCTGATAGAAAATTAGATTACATTAGCAAAATGATTTTAAAGTTTTTTTGTTTAAATTTACACTAATGTTAAGCAGATATGAGTGGTGGCTGCTGGCACAGAGAAATTAACCACAGTATATGCTGTGTGAGCCTGAGACACAGGCCCGATAGAAAAAGAAATTAGATTACACTAGCAAAATGATTTAAAAGTTTTGTTGTTTAAATTTATACTAATGTTAAGCACATATGAGTGGTGGCTGGCACAGAACAATTAACCACAGTATATGCTGTGTAAGCCTGACACACAGGCCTGATAGAAAATGAAATTAGATTACACTACTCTAGCAAAATGATTTAAATTTTGTTTTTTTTAAATTTACAATAATGTTAAGAAGATATGAGTGGTGACTGCTGGCACAGCAATTAACCACAGTATATGCTCTGTAAGCCTGACACACAGGCCTGATAGAAAATGAAATTAGATTAAACTACACTAGCAAAATGATTTAAATTTTGTTTTTGTTTTAATTTAAAATAAAGTTAGGCAGATATGAGTGGTGGCTGCTGGCACAGCAATTAACCACAGTATATGCTGTGTAAGCCTGACACAAAATGAAATTACATTACACTAGCAAAATGATTTAAAAGTTTTTTTTACACTAATGTTAAGCAGATATCAGTGGTGGCACTAATCACAGTATATGCTGTGAGCCTCACACACAGGCTGAAAGCCAGGCAAATGCAAATAAAATTACAAATAAAAAAAAAAAAAAAAAAACTGAAGTTCTAGCCCTAAAAAGGGCTTTTTGGGGTGCTGTCCTTACAGCAGAGATTAGATGAGTCCTTCAGGACTGCAGTGGACAATAAAAACACTAGCCTCGCTATCTATATCTCTGTAATGTCCGCAGCAGCAACACTAAAGCTCCTCTCACTAAGAAAGCAAGATCGTAATGAATCTAAAATGGCTGCTGCCCAGGAGCTGGGAGGGTCTGTGAGGGAGTGTCTGCTGCTGATTGGCTCAAATGTGTCAGAAGGCTGTGAGATACAGGGTCAAAGTTTCCTCAATGATGACGAATAGGGGGCGGATCGAACATTGCATATGTTCGCCCGCAGCGGCGAACGCGAACAAGCTATGTTCGCCGGGAACTGTTCTCCTGCGAACTGTTCGCGATATCACTATACAAGATACCATAAAATATATACAAGAAATAAAAAGGCAGTTGGGAGACAGATGTGTATAAAAAATTGTCATTCAACCCTATATTTCTGATTCAGAAAGAAATTGATACTACTATATCTAATGCTATAAAAAAATAACATCATAGGTAAAGATGTGGCAACATTTTTGAAAGTTAAACATCCCTTAACCCCTGTGATTTATACACTGCCCAAAATTCATAAGCAGTTAACTAACCCCCCAGGTCGCCCCATTGTGGCTAGCACAAATTCTGTATTTACAAATATATCTATTTTTCTTGACAGAATACTATGTCCATTTGTAGAAATTACAAATTCTTTCATTAAAGACACAGGAGATTTTTTGTTGAAACTTAAATCACTTGAATTGATCTCTGAGAAATTTATTTTGTATACTTTAGATGTAGAAAGTTTGTATACAAACATTACACACTCAAGTGGATTAGATACAGTTAAGATTACTTTGGAGTCCAGCAATAATTTTAATTTGGTACAAGTAGAATTTTTTTCACAATTACTCTCTATAATCCTATATGACAACTATTTTCTCTTCCAGGATGAGTTCTTCCTTCAACTCCAAGGCACAGCCATGGGTTCCAACGTTGCCCCTAACTACGCTAATATCTTTATGAATTTATATGAGGAAAGGTACGTGTATTCCAATGATTTATTTATTCGATATGGCGCCACATGGTGGCGCTATATCGATGCTATTTTTGGAGTGTGGTGCGGCGACGTTGGAACCCTTGAAAAATTTGTTAATGACCTTAATGGATCAACAAGGAATATTAAATTTAAGCTGTCTTGGAGTGAAGAATTCATTGACTTTCTGGACGTTAGAATAATTAAAAAGGGCAACTCTCTCGCAACAGACTTATTAAAAAAAGAAACAGACCGTAATAGTCTGTTGCGTTATGAAAGTGCCCATCCCCCCTCACTTTTAAATAGTCTCCCCTATAGTCAGTTACTACGTGTAAAGAAAATTGTTTCTGAAGAAAATTTACTGGACTTAGGTTTAAAAGAAATGGGGGATAGGTTTAAAGGAAGGGGTTATCCAGACAGGTTGATAAAAGAGAAAATTCAAAAGGTTAAATCTATCCCCAGGGACAAAATCTTAAAATATAGTGATCAGACACCTGATAAAAGAAAAGACAGGCTAATGTTTATCACTGAGTATAATTCACAAAATGAGGATATTCAGCGAATTATTTGGAAGCATTGGGGTCTTCTAGCAGAATGTAATCCAATTGTAGAAGTATTTAAAAAATACCCTATGCCAGCTTATAAAAGAAGCCCTAACATACAAGCAAAACTGATAAAAGCGGATATTGGATCTGGCTCTATCTCTATAAAGAAAGAAAGTTACATAGGGTTAAAAAACCTGGGTTGTTACCCTTGTCTAGGCTGTTCTTGTTGCTCTAATTTAGTGAAAGGCTCCACTTTCTCGCACCCACATACAGGCAAGAAATATATGATTACTAAGGCTATTATACTTGCCTTACCACATACATTATTTATATGGTTAAATGCCCATGTGGTGGCATTTATATTGGAGAGTCTACCCGTAGTGCCAAAGATCGCATTATAGAACACAAGAGTAACATAAGGACAGGTAACCTCAAAGCACCCCTATCTAGCCACTTCTTAAATCATGGTCATTCCATTAGTCAATTAAAATTTCAGATAATTGATCATGTTATATTACCACGTAGAGGGGGGGGATAGAGCGTTGCTTACTGGATTTTTGAATTAGATACTATGTACCCTAAAGGTCTAAATAGAGAATGGGACCTTACTGTTTTCTCTTACAAGGTGTATCCAGTCCACGGATTCATCCTTACTTGTGGGATATTCTCATTCTCTACAGGAAGTGGCAAAGAGAGCACACAGCAGAGCTGTCCATATAGCTCCGCCCCCAGTCATTCTCTTTGCCGCTCTAACAAGTAGCATCTCCACAGGAGGGTAAAGTGAATGTGGTGTTAGATTTGTAGTTTTATATCTTCAATCAAAAGTTTATTTTTATATAGTACCGGTTTGTGCTATTTACTCTCTGGCAGAAATATGATGAAGAATTCTGCTGAGAGGAAAATGATTTTAGCATGTTGTAACTAAAATCCATTGCTGTTCCCACACAGGACTGAGGAGTACCAGAAAACTTCAGTTGGGGGGAACATTTTGCAGGCAACTGCTTTGAGGTATGTTTCTGTCATCTTTTTTTCTAGTCAAGACAAGATAATGCTAGAAGACTGACAAGATTCCCCATGTGGGAAGGGTAAGCCATGTTCTGAGACTTAGTATAGAACTAAAGGCTTATTTAAGAGGGCTCAATAGACTGGTTATCACTTTTGCAGGGCAATCGATTATTTTATTTAGCAAAATACTCTTTATTGTCACTTTTTAAGCACTTTTGGTGTGTTTATTTGGAGTTTTGTTCCACATGGCATTATTTTTAGTCACCTAAATTGGGTTCTGAAGGCCCCACAGCTGTGGAGTGGGAAGGGCCTAATTTTGCGTCTCAGTTGCGCAGTTTATTCTGACAGATTTCCTTTCATGCTGCTTCACATGGGTCCAGAGACTGATGACTTCAGGAGGCTTGATTTTCTCAAATCCAATCTTTAAGGGAAGGTAGGGCCACAGCAGGCTGCTGTGGCAAGGTGCTGTAGTTTATCAACCGGTTGTTTGCTTTAGGCGGCTCCGGTTTGGGCATTAAAGGGTTAATCAGGCTGAAACTTGCTGTGCAATCATATCGAAGCATTAGGCACATACTGTAAAAATTTCAAGAGATTTGGTTCATTTTTCACCATTTTGTAAAATTGTGTGCGCTTTTATTTATTAAAGGCACAGTACCATTTATTGCAAATTGTATTTTTTCTTGATAAAGTGTGTTTCCAAGCCTGCTTGTGTATAATATTAATCTGTTAAACATGTCTGACACTAAGGAAAAGCCTTGCTCTGTGTTCACAAGCCATGGTGGAACCCCCACTCAAAATGTGTCCCAAGTGCACTAATGTGTCTATACACTTTAAAGATCATATTGTGTCACTTAAAAATATAGCCCTAGATGATTCTTTGACTGAAGGTAATAGGATAGTCTGCCTTCCTCTCCCCATGTGTCTTCACCAGTTACGCCCGCTCAAGCGATACCTAGTACCTCTAGTGCATTGGCACCTATTACATTGCAACAACTGGCAGCAGTCATGGATAATTCCCTTGCAGCCTTTCTATCCAAACTGCCAGTTTTCCCTAAAAAGCGTGATCGCTCTGTTTTGAGAACAGATGAGGAGCAGTCGGAAGCTTTGGGAGGTTTATCTGATGTACCCTCACAACACTCTGAAGTAGGGGCGAGGGATGTAATGTCCGAGGGAGAAATTTCTGACTCAGGAAAAGTTTCTCAGCGGGCAGAATCAGATTCACTAGCATTTAAATTTAAATTGGAACACCACTGCGTACTGCTTAGGGAGGTCTTATCAACTCTGGATGATTGTGACCCTTTGGTGGTCCCAGAGAAATTGTGTAAAATGGACAAATATCTAGAAGTCCCTGTATACACTGATGCGTTTCCGATCCCTAAGAGGGTGGCGGATATTGTTGCTAGGGAGTGGGAAAGACCAGGTGTACCTTTTGTTCCCCCCCTATCTTTAAAAAAATGTTCCCCATAACTGATCCCAGGCGGGACGCGTGGCAGACGATCCCTAAGGTAGAGGGGGCAGTTTCAACACTAGCCAAGCGCATAACCATACCAATTGAAGACAGTTGTGCTTTCAAAGATCCTATGGATAAAAAATTAGAAGGTTTACTAAAGAAAATATTTGTTCAACAAGGTTTCCTTCTCCAACCTATTGCCTGCATTATTCCTGTAACTACTGCAGCGGCTTTTTGGTTTGAGGCACTGGAGGAGTCGCTCCAGAGGGAGACTTCATATGACGAAGTCATGGATAGAATTAATGCTCTAAAACTGGCTAATTCTTTTATCACAGATGCCGCTTTGCAATTAGCTAAGTTAGCGGCGAAAAATTCTGGTTTTGCCATCATGGCGCGCAGAGCGCTTTGGCTCAAATCATGGTCAGCCGACGTGTCATCCAAAACAAAATTACTGAATATTCCTTTCAAGGGAAAGACCCTTTTCGGGCCCGAGTTGAAAGAGATTATTTCGGATATCACTGGGGGAAAGGGCCATGCCCTCCCGCAAGATAGGCCTTTTAAGGCTAAAAACAAGGCTAATTTTCGTTCCTTAGCAACTTCAGGAGCGGTCCTGCTTCAACCTCTGCAACCGCAAAGCAAGAGGGTAATGCTTCACAGCCCAAGGCAACCTGGAAACCTTTGCAGGGCTGGAACAAGGGTAAACAGGCCAAAAAGCCTGCGGCTGCTACTAAGACAGCATGAAGGGGTAGCCCCCGATCCGGGACCGGATCTGGTAGGGGGCAGACTCTATCTCTTTGCTCAGGCTTGGGCAAGAGATGTTCCCGATCCCTGGGCATTAGAGATCGTTGCTCAGGGATATCTTCTAGAATTCAAGGACTCTCCTCCAAGGGGAAGGTTCCACATTTCTCATCTGTCTACAGACCAGACAAAGAGAAAGAGGCGTTCTTATGCTGTGTAGAAGATCTACTCCAGATGGGAGTGATATATCCAGTTCCAATTACAGAACAAGGACTGGGTTTTTACTCAAACCTGTTTGTGGTTCCCAAAAAGGAAGGAACTTTCAGGCCAATCCTGGATCTAAAAATTCTAAACAAATTCCTCAGAGTTCCATCATTCAAAATGGAAGGTCAATATATGACTACCGTGGATCTAAAGGATGCGTACCTTCATATTCCTATCCACAAAGATCACCATCAGTTCCTAAGGTTCCCTTTTCTGGACAAGCATTACCAGTTCGTGGCCCTTCCCTTCGGGTTGGCCACCGCTCCCAGAATTTTCACAAAAGTGCTAGGGTCCCTTCTAGTAGTAATAAGACCGCGGGGCATTGCAGTAGCACCCTATCTGAACGACATCTTAATACAGGCGTCATCTTTTCCCAGAGCCAAGGCTCATACGGATATTGTTCTGGCCTTTCTAAGGTCTCACGGGTGGAAGGTGAACACCGAAAAAGTTCTCTGTCCCCGCTCACAAGGGTTCCCTTCCTGGGAACATTAATATACTCGGTAGAAATGAAAATATTTCTGACGGAGGTCAGAAGGTTAAAGCTTTTAAGTACTTGCCGAGCTCTTCATTCCATTCCTCGGCCATCTGTAGCTCAGTGCATGGAGGTAATCTGATTAATGGTAGCAGCAACAGACGTAGTCCCTTTTGCTCGAATTCATCTCAGGCCACTGCAATTGTGCATGCTCAAAGAGTGGAATGGGGATTATGCAGATTTGTCTCCTCAAATCCAACTGGACCAGAAAACCAGAGATTCTCTTCTCTGGTGGTTGTCTCAGGATCACCTGTCTCAGGGAATGTGCTTCCGCAGACCGGAGTGGATCATTGTAACGACCGACGCCAGTCTGTAAGGCTGGGGCGCGGTCTGGGGCTCCCGGAAAGCTCAGGGCCTATGGTCTCAGGAAGAGTCTCTTCTACCGATAAACATTTTGGAACTGAGAGCGATATTCAACACGCTCCAGGCATGGCCTCAGCTAGCGGCGGCCAAGTTCATCAGATTTCAGTCGGACAACATCACGACTGTAGCATACATCAATCATCAGGGAGGAACAAAGAGTTCCTTAGCGATGAAGGAAGTAACCAAGATAATCAGGTGAGCGGAGGATCACTCTTGCCATCTATCTGCAATTCACATCCCAGGAGTAGACAACTGGGAAGCGGATTTCCTAAGTCGTCAGACTTTTCACCCGGGGGAGTGGGAACTCCACCCGGAGGTTTTTGCTCAGCTGACCCAGCTATGGGGCATTCCAGAGTTGGATCTGATGGCGTCCCGTCAGAACACCAAACTTCCTCTTTACGGATCCAGGTCCATGGACCCCAAGGCAGCATTGATAGATGCTCTAGTAGCGCCTTGGTCCTTCAATCTGGCTTATGTCTTTCCACCGTTTCCCCTTCTCCCTCGGCTGGTAGCCAGAATCAAACAGGAGAAGGCCTCTGTAATTCTGATAGCGCCTGCGTGGCCACGCAGGACTTGGTATGGAGACCTAGTGGACATGTCATCTGTCCCACCATGGACACTGCCAATGAGGCAGGATCTTCTAATACAGGGTCCATTCAAGCATCCAAATCTAGTTTCTCTGCAGCTGACTGCTTGGAGATTGAACGCTTAATTCTATCCAAGCGTGGGTTCTCTGAATCAGTCATAGATACTCTGATCCAAGCTAGAAAACCTATCACCAGGAAAATTTACCATAAGATATGGCGGAAATATCTTTGTTGGTGTGAATCCAAGGGTTACTCGTGGAGTAAGATTAGGATTCCAAGGATTTTGTCTTTTCTCCAAGAAGGATTGGAGAAAGGTTTGTCAGCTAGTTCCTTAAAGGGACAGATCCGCTCTGTCTATCCTTTTACACAAGCGTCTGGCAGAAGTTCCAGATGTTCAAGCGTTTGCACAGGATTTAGTCAGAATCAAGCCTTTCTATAAACCTGTGGCTCCTCCATGAAGTCTAAATTTAGTTCTTTCAGTTCTTCAAGGGGTTCCGTTTGAACCTTTACATTCCATAGATATTAAGTTATTATCTTGGAAAGTTTTGTTTTTGGTAGCTATATCTTCTGCTCGAAGAGTTTCAGAATTGTCTGCTTTGCAGTGTAATTCACCCTATCTTGTGTTCCATGCAGATAAGGTAGTTTTGCGTACCAAACCTGGTTTTCTTCCTAAAGTTGTTTCTAATAAGAACATTAACCAGGAAATCATTGTTCCTTCCCTGTGTCCTAATCCAGCTTCTAAGAAGGAACGGCTTTTACACAATCTTGATGTGGTTTGTGCTTTGAAATTCTATTTACAAGCAACTAAGGATTTCAGACAAACATCATCTTTGTTTGTTGTCTATTCCGGTAAGAGGAGAGGTCAGAAAGCGACTGCTACCTCTCTTTCCTTCTGGTTGAAAAGCATCATCTGATTGGCTTATGAGACTGCTGGGCAGCAGCCTCCTGAACGAATTACAGCTCATTCCACCAGAGCTGTGGCTTCCACTTGGGCTTTCAAGAATGAGGCTTCTGTTGAACAGATTTGTAAGGCAGCGACTTTGTCTTCACTGCATACTTTTGCCAAATTTTACAAATTCGATACTTTTGCTTCTTCGGAGGCTATTTTTGGGAGAGAGGTTTTGCAAGCAGTGGTGCCTTCCGTTTAGGTTACCTGTCTTGTTCCCTCCCTTCATCCGTGTCCTAAAGCTTTGGTATTGGTATCCCACAAGTAAGGATTAATCCGTGGACTGGATACACCTTGCAAGAGAAAACAGAATTTATGCTTACCTGATAAATTACTTTCTCTTGCGGTGTATCCAGTCCACGGCCCGCCCTGGCAATTAAGTCAGGTTAAAATTTCTTGTTTAAACTACAGTCACCACTGCACCCTATGGTTTCTCCTTTTTCTCCTAACCGTCGGTCGAATGACTGGGGGGCGGAGACAGAGGGGGAGCTATATGGACAGCTCTGCTGTGTGCTCTCTTTGCCACTTCCTGTAGGGAATGAGAATATCCCACAAGTAATGATGAATCCGTGGACTTGATACACCGCAAGAGAAAGTAATTTATCAGGTAAGCATAAATTCTGTTTTTCTGTGAAAAATTGAATATACATTGCTGTTATAAATACAATGTTGCTATAAATGTTGCATCTGTATATAGGAATATTTTTTGTGAAACTTTTTTTGAAAGTGTTTATTTAAACACGGTCTACTGTTAAGTAAGAATAATTTTCTAGCTAAAATTGTAATAGTATAATGGTTTTATATTTAATATAGAAGTTTCATGCACTTTAGGGGTTAAAATGGTTTAGAATGTTCTTTAGAGCCACCTAGTGGTATTAGGGTACATAAGGCCATAATCAGTGTTTGCAAGTTATATCATGAATAAGGGATAGGATCCCAAAAAGTTGCTGTGCTGATTCTCCTCTGAATAATAAATATTGAATTGCTGTCACCTCAATTGCATTTGTTGAACTTTTTGACTTTGGGTCTTGGACAGTGACCCAGGGGTGACCTGCATAAGGTATATATTTGAATTCTAGAGTGCTGGAACATATTGATATTTGTCTTTATTTTTATCCCTCCCTCTCTAGTGACTCTTGCGTGGAGTTCCACATCTTGGGTATTTGCTATCCCATACGTCACTAGCTCATGGACTCTTGCCAATTACATGAAAGAAAACATTATTTATGTAAGAACTTACCTGATAAATTCATTTCTTTTATATTGGCAAGAGTCCATGAGGCCAAACCTTTTTATGGTGGTTATGATTTTTTTGTATAAAGCACAATTATTCCAATTCCTTGTTAATGCTTTCGCTCCTTTCTTATCACCCCACTTCTTGGCTATTCGTTAAACTGAATTGTGGGTGTGGTGGGGGTGTATTTATAGGCATTTTGAGGTTTGGGAAACTTTGCCCCTCCCTGGTAGGAATGTATATCCCATACGTCACTAGCTCATGGACTCTTGCCAATTTGAAAGAAATTAATTTATCAGGTAAGTTCTTACATAAATTATGTTTTTGATTGCTTTTGCTGCAAAATGTGTGCTTATTCCATACTTTCTAGATATTATTCAAATCAAATTTTGTTTGTTATAAAAGGCCATAAAATTGCCTTAACCAGCTACATAGTACTAGATATGTGCATGGCTAAAAAATTTGGTTCTCTTTCGGTTCGGATTGATTCGGACTTTTCTAATTTCGGTTCGGATTGATTCGAATTCGGCAAAATTTGAATGAATTTGTTTTGGATTTATTCGGATTCGAATGAATTCGTTTTGGATTTATTCGGATTCGAATAAATTCGTCTGAATTCGATTCGGTTCCGAAATTCGGTATGTTTTAGGTGGGATATGCTGTGTATTAGACTAGTATTATATGTACTGTATATTAGATGTAAGTACTAGTGTAATACACGGCCATCCGAATCTACCGAATAAAGTCAGTAGTTAAGAGCTTTATGGGCTAACACCAGAACATAAAGTTCTTAACTACAGTGCTAAAGTACACTAACACCCATAAACTACCTATGAACCACTAAACTGAGGCCCCCCCCACATCGCAAACACTATCATAAAATTATTTAACCCCTAATCTGCCGACCGGACACCGCCGACACCTATATTATAGCTATTAACCCCTAATCTGCTGTCCCTAACATCGCCGACCCCTACATTATAGTTATTAACCCCTAATCTGCCCCCCAATGTCGCCGCAACCTAACTACAAGTATTAACCCCTAATCTGCCGACCGGATATCGCCGCCACCTACCTACAATTATTAACCCCTAATCTCCCGCCCCCAACGTCACCGCTACTATAATAAAGTTATTAACCCCTAAACCTAAGTCTAACCCTAACACCCCCCCCTAACTTAAATATAATTTAAATAAAACGAAATAAATTTACTATAATTAAATAAATTAATCCTATTTAAAACTAAATACCTGTAAAATAAACCCTAATATAGCAACAATATAACTAATAGTTACATTGTAGCTATTTTAGGATTTATATTTATTTTACAGGCAACTTTGTATTTATTTTAACTAGGTACAATAGTTATTAAATAGTTAATAACTATTTAATAGCTACCTAGTTAAAATAATTACAAAATTACCTGTAAAATAAATCCTGACCTAAGTTACAATTAAACACTACACTATCATTAAATAAATTAACTACAAGTACCTACAATTAAATACAATTAAATAAACTAAACTACAAAAAAACAAACACTAAATTACAAAAATAAAAAAATATTACAAGAATTTTAAACTAATTACACGTAATCTAAGCCCCCTAATAAAATAACAAAGCCCCCCAAAATAAAAAAAATGCCCTACCCTATACTAAATTACAAAAGTTAACAGCTCTATTACCTTACCAGCCCTTAAAAAAGGGCCTTTTGCGGGGCATGCCCCAAAGAAAACGGCTCTTTTGCCTGTAAAAAAAAAACCCACAATACCACCCCCCAACATTACAACCCACCACCCACATACCCCTACTCTAACCCAAACCCCCTTAAATAAACCTAACACTAAGCCCTTGAAGATCTCCCTACCTTGAGTCGTGTTCACCCAGCCGGGCCAAAGTCTTCATCCGATGGGGCAGAAGAGGACATCCAGACTGGCAGAAGTCTTCATCCAAGCGGGGCAAGAAGAGGTCTTCCATCCATCAGAAGTCTTCATCCAGACGGCATCTTCTATCTTCATCCATCCGGAGCGGAGCGGTCGCATCCTGAAGACATCCGACGCGGAGCATCCTCTACTTTCTTGATCTGACGACTAAATGACGGTACCTTTAAGTGACATCATCCAAGATGGCGTCCCTTGAATTCCGATTGGCTGATAAGATTCTATCAGCCAATCGGAATTAAGGTAGTAAAAATCTGATTGACTGATTCAATCAGCCAATCAGATTCAAGTTCAATCCGATTGGCTGATCTTTGGGGCATGCCCCGCAAAAGGCCCTTTTAAGGGCTGGTAAGTTAATAGAGCTGTTAACTTTTGTAATTTAGTATAGGGTAGGGCATTTTTTTATTTTGGGGGGCTTTATTTTATTAGGGAGCTTAGATTAGGTTTAATTAGTTTCAAATTCTTGTAATTTTTTTATTTTTTGTAACTTAGTGTTTTTTTTTGTAGTTTAGTTTATTTAATTGTAGGTACTTGTAGTTAATTTATTTAATGATAGTGTAGTGTTAGGTTTAATTGTAACTTAGGTCAGGATTTATTTTACAGGTAATTTTGTAATTATTTTAATTAGGTAGCTATTAAATAGTAAATAACTATTTAATAGCTATTGTACCTAGTTAAAATAAATACAAAGTTGCCTGTAAAATAAATATAAATCCTAAAATAGCTACAATGCAACTATTCGTTATATTGTAGCTATATTAGGGTATATTTTACAGGTAAGTATTTAGTTTAAAATAGGATTAATTTATTTAATTATAGTAAATTTATTTTGTTTTATTTAAATTATATTTAAGTTAGGGGTGTGTTAGGGTTAGACTTAGGTTTAGGGGTTAATAACTTTATTATAGTAGTGGTGTCATTGGGAGCGGGAGATTAGGGGTTAATAATTGTAGGTAGGTGGCGGCAATGTTAGGGAGGGCAGATTAGGGGTTAATAAAATGTATTATAGTGTTTGCGAGGCGGGAGTGCGGCGGTTTAGGGATTAATACATTTATTATAGTGGCGGTGATGTCCGGTCGGCAGATTAGGGGTTAATAAATGTAGTTAGGTTGCGGCGACGTTGGGGGGGGCAGATTAGGGGTTAATAACTATAATATAGGAGTCTGCTATGTTAGGGACAGCAGATTAGGGGTTAATAGCTATAATGTAGGTGGCGGCGGTGTCCGGTCGACAGATTAGGGGTTAATACTTGTAGTTAGGTTGCTGCGACATTTGGGGGGGGCAGATTAGGGGTTAATAAAATTTATTATAGGGTTTGCAAGGTGGGAGTGTGGCGGTTTAGGGGTTAATACATTTATTATAGTAGCGGCGAGGTCCGGTCGGCAGATTAGGGGTTAATAAATGTAGTTAGGTTGCGGCGACGTTGGGGGGGGGCAGATTAGGGGTTAATAAATATAATATAGGTGTCGGCAGTGTTAGGGGCAGCAGATTAGGGGTACATAGGTATAATGTAGGTGGCGGCGGTGTCCGGAGCGGCAGATTAGGAGTTAATAAGATAATGCAGGTGTAAGCGATAGCAGGGGCAGTAAATTAGGGGTTAATAAGTGTTAGATTAGGGGTGTTTTAGACTCGGGGTTCATGTTAGGGTGTTAGGTGCAGACTTAGTGTTTCCCCATAGGAAACAATGGGGCTGCGTTAAGAGCTGAACGCTGCTTTTTTGCAGGTGTTTTTTTTCAGCCGAAACTGCCCCATTGTTTCCTATGGGGGAATGCCGAATTTTACCGAGCTAATTCAGATTTATTCAGAGATACGGCAGCTAATTCGGTTTCATTCGGTAGATTCGGAAGTATTTTAATTCGGAAATTCGAATTGATTCGAATCTCCGAATTTTCCGAATTTCCGAATAAATCCGAAACGAATCGCACATGTCTACATAGTACACAGTAATTGCTTTGACAGTACACACTTACTTAAAACTAGCCCTAACTGGTCACAATCAAGTCAGATACGATAACTACTCACTTGGTAGTTTGCTAGCACAATGTGACAAGTTTGCAAATCATTAATACAACTATAGTTCTTTCATGATTAAAATATAAATGTATGCAAATCTTTGGCAGTTGATCATACGACCTTGTATCTCGGCCTCAGACCACTCACAGAGTTTGCCCCTGTAAGATGCAGGTGATTGCCCTAAAAACAGGGATAAGTTGCAGAAGCCCTTAACGGAGCCACTTTTTTCCCCCCTATTTGGGCTAGAGGGACAAGTTACCCCACATTTGTAAGGGCAGACTCCTCTCTCTTTCAATGGAGTCACTTGCCACCCTGGAATGCAGCTGATCACAGTTAAAACCAGTGATCACCTGTCCCACCAGAAAGTTATTGATAGTTCTGATTTAATTATGAGACCCCTCAATAGAAAGAGAAGGAATCCTCTCTTAACTGAGGGGTCATAAAGCCCTCTAATTTTCTGGTGATCCACTGCCCCTAGAACAAACCTGTGCTTTGCTTGAGGGGGGGCAGTTGTAGAGCCCCCATTTCTCGTATATAATACACACATCAGTGTGACCTCACCAGGGTTCAAGTCCTACAAAAAAAAGTGTGGGAACTCACCAAGACTTACACCCCTCGCAGTTAATATTGTTTTATACACACACTGTAGTTATGTATATTATCTATACACTCTGGTTAATGAAAGCAAATCAAAACCAATGAAGGGCTGAATGGTTGCCTTTGGACCCGTTAATGCACAAGGTTACATATTTACATAGCATGGGTAAAATATGTATTTCCTAATTTAGAATTCAACTGAACTTTTTTTTTTTTTAAACAACTAAACTAGACCCACATGATTGATGTTGTTTAATGTCAAGATCCAGGGTTTCCATACTTTCTTTTTAACTGACATAGCCAGGTAAGCTTCACTTCCTCACGCCCTCGTTTCTCCCCCATTTTACTTTCCAAGCCGGGCTGAGACCTCTGTGT
The DNA here is from genome assembly GCF_027579735.1 of Bombina bombina. Classification (NCBI taxonomy): domain Eukaryota; kingdom Metazoa; phylum Chordata; class Amphibia; order Anura; family Bombinatoridae; genus Bombina; species Bombina bombina. Next base: position 350,527,368 of record NC_069499.1, read on the forward strand.
CTGACAGTAACTCCAGACTCCTCCTCTGTCACAGAGTCTCACCCACTTAAAGTGCAATAGTCCTATTTTGCTGAGCTAAATAACCCCAGAGCAAGCCACACAGAACTGTAAGCACCAGGTGTTTCACAGTGTGGGGTGATCACACAGCAGGACCGCTGACAGGCTTGTATTTAGTGTATTGTAGGAAGTTTTCTCTTAAGTGTGTTCAGTCCACGGGTCATCCATTACTTATGGGATATATTCTCCTCCCCAACAGGAAGTTGCAAGAGGATCACCCAAGCAGAGCTGCTATATAGCTCCTCCCCTCACATGTCGTACCCAGTCATTCTCTTGCAACCCTCAACAAAGAAGGAGGTCGCGGGAGGAGTTGGAGTTTTTACTTAATTATTCTTCAATCAAAAGTTTGTTATTTTAAATGGCACCGGAGTGTGCTGTTTTTTCTATCTCAGGCAGTATTTGGAAGAAGAAACTGCCTCCGTTTTTCTATGATCTTAGCAGGCGTAACTAAGATCCACTGGCTGTTCTCGACATTCTGAGGAGTGGGGTAACTTCAGAACATGGGAATAGCATGCGGGGTCCACCGCAAATGAGGTATGTGCAGTACAATATTTTCTGGGAATGGAATTGACTAAGAAAATACTGCTGTTACCCGTATGATGTAAGTACAGCCTTAAATGCAGTAGTAGTGACTGGTATCAGGCTGATAAATGTATGCACAGTAGAGTTATTTTCTAGGGACTAGAATTTGACTGTGAAAATACTGTTAATACTGAAATAATGCTTAAGCCTTATCTGCAGTGGTAGCGACTGGTTGCAGGCTTAGTAATAACTTTGCATGACATTTAAAGAAGTTTATTTTCAAAACGTTTACTGGCATGTTATTCGTTTTGTGAGGTACTTTGGTGATAAATCCTTTGGGCATGAATTTTTTTTTCCACATGGCTAACGTATATTTCTGCATAGAAACCGTTATATCAGGTCTCCCACTGTTGTAAATGAGCGGGAGGGGCCTCTTTTTAGCGCCTTGTTGCGCAGTTAAAATTCTGGCACAGTCTTCCTGCTTCTTCCTCCTTGATCCAGGACGTCTCTAGAGAGCTCGGGTCTTCAAAATTCGTTTTTTGAGGGAGGTAATCAGTCACAGCAGACCTGTGACAGTGTGTTAGACTGTGATAAAAAACATTTAATATTAATTTGATATCCGTTTTTTTGGGTACTGAGGGGTTAATCATCCGGTTGCTAATGGGTGCAATCCTCTGCTAATTAATACATTTAAAGAATTGTTGACTATAACTGAATTATTTTTTTGTTACTCAACTGTGTTTTTTTTTTAAAAGCGCTGCAGCATTTTTTATATTGCTTGCAAACTTATTGAAAGTATTTTCCAAGCTTGCTAGCTTCATTGCTAGTCTGTTTAAACATGTCTGATACAGAGGAATCTGCTTGTTCATTATGTTTAAAAGCCGTTGTGGAGCCCAATAGAAATATGTGTACCAATTGTATTGATGTTACTTTGAAAAATCAATCTGTACCGCTTAAAAAATTATCACCAGACAACGAGGGGGCAGTTATGCCGTCTAACTCTCCTCACGTGTCAGTACCTTCGTCTCCCGCTCGGGAGGTGCGTGAGATTGAGGCGCCAAGTACATCAAGGCCCTTACAAATCACTTTACATGATATGGCTAATGTTATGAAAGAAGTATTATACAATATGCCAGAGTTAAGAGGCAAGCGCGACAGTTCTGGGTTAAGGACAGAGCGCACCGATGACACGAGAGCCATGTCTGATACTGCGTCACAATTTGCAGAACATGAGGACGGAGAGCTTCATTCTGTGGGTGACGGTTCTGATTCGGGGAGACCGGATTCAGAAATTTCAAATTTTAAATTTAAGCTTGAGAACCTCCGCGTTTTGCTAGGGGAGGTGTTAGCGGCTCTGAATGATTGTGACACGGTGGCAATCCCAGAGAAATTATGTAGGCTGGATAAATACTACGCGGTGCCGGTGTGTACTGACGTTTTTCCTATACCAAAGAGGCTTACAGAGATTATTAGTAAGGAGTGGGATAGACCCGGTGTACCTTTTTCCCCTCCTCCGATATTTAGAAAAATGTTCCCTATAGACGCCACCACACGAGACTTATGGCAGACGGTCCCTAAGGTGGAGGGAGCAGTTTCTACTTTAGCCAAGCGTACCACTATCCCGGTGGAGGATAGCTGTGCTTTCTCAGATCCAATGGATAAAAAATTAGAGGGTTATCTTAAGAAAATGTTTATTCAACAAGGTTTTATATTACAGCCTCTTGCATGCATTGCGCCTGTCACTGCTGCAGCGGCATTCTGGTTTGAGTCTCTGGAAGAGGCGATTCGCACAGCACCATTGGATGAGTCTCTGAGCAAGATTAGAACCCTTAAGCTGGCTAATGCTTTTGTTTCGGATGCCGTAGTGCATTTAACCAAACTTACGACTAAAAATTCCGGATTCGCCATACAGGCGCGCAGAGCGCTTTGGCTTAAATCCTGGTCAGCAGATGTAACTTCTAAGTCTAAATTACTAAACATTCCTTTCAAAGGGCAGACCTTATTCGGGCCCGGCTTGAAGGAAATTATTGCTGACATTACTGGAGATAAGGGCCACACCCTTCCTCAGGACAGGGCCAAATCGAAGGCCAATCAGTCTAACTTCCTCCGCTCCAAAACAGGAAGGAACTACTGCTCGTTACAGACAGGGTTGGAAAGGCAAGCAGGCCAGAAAGCCTACTTCCGCCCCTAAGACAGCATGAAGTCAGGGCCCCCTTTCCGGAGACGGATCTAGTGGGGGGCAGACTGTCAGGGTTTCCTGTCTCTTTTGCAGTACTATTTCTTTAACGTGACATCATCGTGGAGATTGATTGGTCACACCTCCTTTAAAACACCTGTTCTCTCAACACACCTTGCTCAGTATTTTGGAAACCTAGCCCAAGTTAGGTGTAATACAAGCCAAGAGAATCTAAATGAAATATTTCAAGTCTGTTGATTATGTTTTGCTTTATTTCAGCAGTAAGTTCTGAAGCACTTCTGCTCTCTGTACAACTCCATGTACATTTCAACTGACCGCCACATCAAAACTCATAACAGGATAACTCAACACTCACTACCATTGGGACGATCATCTGGGATTTACAAATTGGTAAGATCTGACTTTAACATCTTTTTATCTTACCAGTCGTCTCCGTGAGAACAACACTGTACCTGCCGATACGTCACTTCCTGTCCTCCACGCACAGCGCTTGCTTCACTGTGCTGACAGGCAGAGGGACAGATCCGTTGCAGCGGTCAGACTTCTTTTGCAGCTGAAAGCAAAGAGTGATTGGGACTTAAGATCTGAAGTAAGAGGGGGTTGATCTGGCTTAACGTAGGTACAATTTCTGTGTTTAACCATTACCTATAATTAACAGTACTTAAGTACAATTGCTAAGCTTTATTGGATTGAACTAAGTAAACTTGTTAATAGCTACCACTGTATCACTGAGCTCACTCTGAGGTTCTCTGAGTTGCTACATCCTATTAGAACTCACTAACATAAATGGTAGTGGAATAGAGCGCCATTTCTACTACTCCACCAATTCTGTGTACTGATACTCAGAACTTAAGAATATATTAATTTCACTGATCAACAGATTCCCCTCTTTCCATAGAGGAATCAATAACATCTGTGAAAACAATCTATCATTTGCAATCTGCAGTTGTGTTCCTCTAAATACAGTGTATGTTACCATTACACAGACTCTTTCTCTTCGCCCAGGCTTGGGCAAGAGATGTACAGGATCCCTGGACGCTGGAGATTATATCTCAGGGATACCTTCTGGATTTCAAAACTTCTCCTCCACAAGGGAGGTTTCATCTGTCAAGGTTATCAACAAACCTAGTAAAGAAAGAGGCATTTCTACAATGTGTACAAGACCTCTTAGTGATGGGAGTGATCCACCCAGTTCCGCGAACGGAACAGGGGCAAGGGTTTTATTCAAATCTGTTTGTGGTTCCCAAGAAAGAGGGAACCTTCAGACCAATCTTAGATTTAAAAATTTTAAACATATTCCTAAGGGATCCATCGTTCAAGATGGAAACCATTCGGTCCATCCTACCCATGATCCAAGAGGGTCAATATATGATCACAGTGGATTTAAAGGATGCCTACCTTCACATACCGATTCACAAAGATCATTATCGGTACCTGAGGTTTGCCTTTCTAGACAGGCATTACCAGTTTGTAGCGCTTCCCTTCGGGTTGGCTACGGCCCAGAGAATTTTTACAAAGGTTCTGGGCTCTCTTCTGGCAGTACTAAGACCACGAGGCATAGCGGTGGCTCCGTACCTAGACGACATTCTGATACAAGCGTCAAGTTTTCAAAATGCAAAGTCTCATACAGAGATAGTTCTAGCATTTCTGAGGTCGCATGGGTGGAAAGTGAACGTGGAAAAGAGTTCTCTGTTACCACTCACAAGGGTCCCTTTTCTGGGGACTCTTATAGATTCTGTGGAGATGAAGATTTACCTGATGGAGTCCAGGTTATCAAAACTTCTCAATGCTTGCCGTGTCCTTCACTCCATTCCAAGCCCATCAGTAGCTCAGTGCATGGAAGTGATCGGCTTAATGGTCGCGGCAATGGACATAGTACCATTTGCGCGCCTACATCTCAGACCGCTGCAACTATGCATGCTAAGTCAATGGAACGGGGATTACTCAGATCTGTCCCCTTTGCTAAATCTGGACCAGGAGACCAGAGATTCTCTTCTCTGGTGGTTATCACGGGTTCATCTGTCCAAAGGAATGTCCTTTCGCAGACCAGATTGGACGATTGTAACAACAGATGCCAGCCTACTAGGCTGGGGAGCAGTCTGGAACTCCCTGAAGGCTCAGGGATCGTGGACTCAGGAGGAGAAACTCCTCCCAATAAACATTCTAGAATTAAGGGCAATATTCAATGCTCTTCTAGCTTGGCCTCAGTTGGCAACACTGAGGTTCATCAGATTTCAGTCGGACAACATCACGACTGTGGCTTACATCAATCATCAAGGGGGAACCAGGAGTTCCCTAGCGATGTTGGAAGTCTCGAAGATAATTCGCTGGGCAGAGTCTCACTCTTGCCACCTGTCAGCGATCTACATCCCAGGCATGGAGAACTGGGAGGCGGATTTTTAAAGTCGCCAGACTTTTCATCCGGGGGAGTGGGAACTTCACCCGGAGGTATTTGCCCAACTAATTCTTCGTTGGGGCAGACCGGATCTGGATCTCATGGCATCTCGCCAGAACGCCAAGCTTCCTTGTTACGGATCCAGGTCCAGGGACCCGGGAGCGGTGCTGGTAGATGCACTAGCAGCCCCTTGGGTTTTCAACATAGCTTATGTGTTTCCACCTTTTCCGTTGCTTCCTCGACTGATTGCCAGGATCAAACAGGAGAGGGCATCGGTGATTCTGATAGCGCCTGCGTGGCCACGCAGGACCTGGTATGCAGACCTAGTGGACATGTCGTCCTGTCCACCATGGTCTCTACCCCTGAGGCAGGACCTTCTAATTCAGGGTCCTTTCAACCATCCAAACCTCATTTCTCTGAGGCTGACTGCTTGGAAATTGAACGCTTGATTTTATCAAAGCGTGTGTGTTCGGATTCGGTTATTGATACATTAATACAGGCTCGGAAACCTGTTACCAGAAAAATTTACCACAAGATATGGCGTAAATATTTATATTGGTGTGAATCCAAGAGTTACTCATGGAGTAAGGTTAGGATTCCTAGGATATTGTCTTTTCTACAAGAGGGTTTAGAAAAGGGCTTATCCGCTAGTTCGCTAAAGGGACAGATTTCTGCTCTGTCTATTCTTTTACACAAGCGTCTGGCAGAGAATCCAGACGTCCAGGCTTTTTGTCAGGCTTTGGCTAGAATTAAGCCTGTGTTTAAGAACCAAGTTTAAGCTCCATGGAGGAGCAACAGCTTTAAAGTTCTCCAGGGTGTTCCGTTTGAACCCCTTCATTCCATTGATATTAAGCTTTTATCTTGGAAAGTTCTGTTTTTGATGGCTATTTCCTCGGCTCGAAGAGTCTCTGAGTTATCTGCCTTACATTGTGATTCTCCTTATCTGATCTTTCATTCAGACAAGGTAGTCCTGCGTACTAAACCTGGGTTTTTACCTAAGGTTGTTTCTAACAAGAATATCAATCAAGAGATTGTTGTTCCATCCTTATGTCCTAATCCTTCTTCAAAGAAGGAACGTCTTTTGCATAATCTAGACGTGGTCCATGCTCTGAAGTTCTACTTACAGGCAACTAAAGATTTTCGACAAACTTCTTCTCTGTTTGTCATTTACTCTGGACAGAGGAGAGGTCAAAGGGCTTCGGCTACCTCTCTCTCATTTTGGCTTCGTAGCATAATACGCTTAGCTTATGAGACTGCTGGACAGCAGCCTCCTGAAAGAATTACAGCTCATTCCACTAGAGCTTTGGCTTCCACCTGGGCCTTTAAGAATGAGGGCTCTGTTGAACAGATTTGCAAGGCTGCAACTTGGTCTTCACTTCATAATTTTTCCAAATTTTCCAAATTTGACACACTTGCTTCTTCGGAGGCTGTTTTTGGGAGAAAGGTTCTACAGGCAGTGGTTCCTTCTGTTTAATGTTCCTGCCTTGTCCCTCCCATCATCCGTGTACTTTAGCTTTGGTATTGGTATCCCATAAGTAATGGATGACCCGTGGACTGAACACACTTAACAAGAGAAAACATAATTTATGCTTACCTGATAAATTTATTTCTCTTGTAGTGTGTTCAGTCCACGGCCAGCCCTGTCTATTTGAGGCAGGTTCTAAATTTTAAATTATAACTCCAGTCACCACTGCACCCTATAGTTTCTCCTTTCTTGTCTTGTTTCGGTAGAATGACTGGATATGACATGTGAGGGGAGGAGCTATATAGCAGCTCTGCTTGGGTGATCCTCTTGCAACTTCCTGTTGGGGAGGAGAATATATCCCATAAGTAATGGATGACCCGTGGACTGAACACACTACAAGAGAAATACATTTATCAGGTAAGCATAAATTATGTTTTTTCTGCCAATTACTAGAGGATCTTACTATCCCTCTAACCAGACTGTGTACCAGCTCCTACCACCAACAGCAGCAGCAGCAGTGTTTACTGAAGCATTCATGTTCTCTGTCCAGGGGGAACTTCGTTACACCTGCAAAAATAGTTTGCATAAGTTCCCGCTGGACCTCACTTTTTAAGAGGGGAACTACCTCTTACCAATGTGTACCCCTGTGTCATTAGTATGTAATTGGCAAAAAAATGGCAATAACCTACCTAATGCAATTACTGTATGGGGGCATAATGACCGCAAATCCACATGAAAGAGGTGACTTTAAATGGCCAATTCTATGGCAAATCCCTTGCTATCAATCATATCTATGCACAAACAAATACATGATGCTCTGGGGTTTTTTAATGGAAATTTAGGTTAAAATGAATTATATGCACCGATTTTGTTAGAGCATTTAATTTTAGCACTACTCCCTCAGCTGTTTGACTGCTGCTGTTGACCATGTCCCTTCAGGACCAGCATCTCCCAATCAGTACTTTTAACAATGAGTTTAACCCTTTGGTAGGGGTGGAAGGGCCAGTAGTGCTACAATTAGCACATCATTTTTTCACTATGTCCGTTTAATCTCAAAATAATGAAGAAACATAAACTGAAAATTCGTAATTGGTGGCTGGACAAATATATGGTGCCTAGAGGTTGGTTGTTTTTATAATAACCAGGAGGTTAATCACACCCCTCTTTGGCTAGATTACAAGTGGGGCGCTAATTTATTCAGTGTCCGTAAACAGGCAAATTTGCCCATTTACAGGTACACAAATAAATAACCAGCCATTACAAGTGACTGATAAATGCTGCCGTAAGCTCTTGGTAGCAGTTAACTCTCTGAAATTTAAGCAGAGATCAGATCTCTGGTTAATTTTAAAAATGTTCCTCAATTGCACCCAAATGTAAGTGTGAGGTTCCTTAACCCCTTAACCCCTTAACGACTGAGGACGTGCAGGGTACGTCCTCAGAAAAAAGGCAGTTAATGCCTGAGAACGTACCCTGCACGTCCTCAGTGTGGAAAGCAGCTGGAAGCGATCCTGCTCGCTTCCAGCTGCTTTCCGGTTATTGCAGTGATGCCTCGATATGGAGGCATCCTGCAATAACGTTTTTAAGTCATCCGGTGCAGAGAGAGCCACTCTGTGGCCCTCTCTGCACCGGAGATCGGTGGCTACCTGCGTTGGTGGGTGGGAGCCGGACCGGGAGGCGGGTGGCGGCCATCGATGGCCATGTGGATGTGAAGGGGGGCGGGATCGTGGGCGGGGGTGGCTGGGGGCGCGCGCGCGTGCACGGGGAGGGAGCGGGTGGGAACCGCTACACTACAGAAAATGGGAAATAAAATATATATAAAAAAAAAAATGTTAAACAATAAGCAAGGTGGTGGGGGTTAGTCTGTGGGGGGTGGGGGGGGGGAAGCTACACTACAGAAAAAAAACAAAAAAACAAAAAAAAAAGCATTTTTTTATTGTAAACTGGGTACTGGCAGACAGCTGCCAGTACCCAAGATGGCCCCCAATAAGGCAGAGGGGAGGGTTAGAGAGCGGTTTTGGGGGGGATCAGGGAGGTTGGGGGCTAAGGGGGGGATCCTACACAGTAGCATATGTAAATATGCTAAAAAAAAATTCATTTTTTTTTAAAAACCCTTTTATTTTAGTACTGGCAGACTTTCTGCCAGTACTTAAGATGGCGGGGACAATTGTGGGGTGGGGGAGGGAAGGGAGCTGTTTGGGAGGGATCAGGGGGTGGGATGTGTCAGATGGGAGGCTGATCTCTACACTAAAGCTAAAATTAACCCTGCAAGCTCACTACAAACTCCCTAATTAACCCTTTCACTGCTAGCCATAATACACGTGTGAGGCGCAACAGGATTTAGTGGCCTTCTAATTACCAGAAAGCAACGCCAAAGTCATATATGTCTGCTATTTCTGAACAAAGGGGATCCCAGACAAGCATTTACAACCATTTGTGCCATAATTGCACAAGCTGTTTGTAAATGATTTCAGTGAGAAACCTAAAATTGTGAAAAATTTTACGTTTTTTTTAATTTGATCGCATTTGGCGGTGAAATGGTGGCATGAAATATACCAAAATGTGCCTAGATCAATACTTGGGGTTGTCTACTACACTAAAGCTAAAATTAACCCTACAAGCTCCCTAAAAGCTCCCTAATTAACCCCTTAACTGCTGGGCATGATACACTTGTGGTGCGCAGTGGCATTTAGCGGCCTTCTAATTACCAAAAAGCAACGCCAAAGCCATATATGTGTGCTATTTCTGAACAAAGGGGATCCCAGAGAAGAATTTACAACCATTTATGCCATAATTGCACAAGCTGTTTGTAAATGATTTCAGTGAGAAACCTAAAGTTTGTGAAAAAATTTGTGAAAAAGTGAACAATTTTTTGTATTTGATCGCATTTGGCGGTGAAATGGTGGTATGAAATATACCAAAATTGGCCTAGATCAATACTTTGGGATGTCTACAAAAAAAAAATATATACATGTCAAGGGATATTCAGGGATTCCTGAAAGATATCAGTGTTCTAATGTAACTAGCGCTAATTTTGGAAAAAAATGGTTTGGAAATAGCAAAGTGCTACTTATATTTATGGCCCTATAACTTGCAAAAAAAGCAAAGAACATGTAAACATTGGGTATTTCTAAACTCAGGACAAAATTTAGAAACTATTTAGCATGGGTGTTTTTTGGTGGTTTTAGATATGTAACAGATTTTGGGGGTCAAAGTTAGAAAAAGTGTGTTTTTTTCCATTTTTCCTCATATTTTATCATTTTTTTTATAGTAAATTATAAGATATGATGAAAATAATGGTATCTTTAGAAAGTCCATTTAATGGCGAGAAAAACGGTATATAATATGTGTGGGTACAGTAAATGAGTAAGAAGAAAATTACAGCTAAACACAAACACCGCAAAAATGTAAAAATAGCCTTGGTCCCAAACGGACAGAAAATGGAAAAGTGCTCTGGTCACTAAGGGGTTAATAAAATATAGAAATATGAGCATCTTTAATTTAAAAAAAAAATAACTGCACAAAGCAGTTTTGAAGGATTAAAGTGAGCGGTTGTGGGGTGTTAGGAAAAGAAAAAGGCACTGAAAAGTTCCTATATATATATATATATATATATATATATTTATTTATTTATTTATTTATTTATTTATTTATTATACATCAGTGTAAATAAGTTGAACGACTCATATTTACATTTACATTGCACCTCACAGGGTATCTTTCAAATAAATCAAGACAAATGAGAAAACATAATCATGACCATATACAGAGAAAAATATATATCCACCTGGTCCTCTTTGGACCAAATACAAAATACCCTGCAAATCAGGCAATTCCTTCTTACACTGTTGGAAGGTTTTAAATTAAGTAAAACAAAACAATCAACACAAAAACAGGAAAAGAAAGAAAAGGGGGGAAGGGAGAACAAGAATGTTCCCCCTCCACCTTCCCTCTACTCATCCTCCTCCATGAACCCTAATATTCATTATTTGCTATAGCCAACTCAAGGTACATGGTACCCCTAAAAGGTGCAATGAACTGCAGTTGGGTCTCTTTGGGAAAGCTTAATATTACATTCTTCCATTTGTAAAAGAAGCGTTTAATTTGAGTTTCTGAGTTTGAGGTATCCATTTGTTCCATAATTATCTGATTTTTAACTTTCATTAAAATTTCTGTCAAATTTGGTGCATTGTGTGATTTCCATTATTTTAATATCAGTAGTCTACCTACCATAATTATAGCATTAAGTTGGCGAGGGTTTACACATTGACGTTCTTTTTGTCCATCTAGTAAAAAAACATGGTTGTCTGTTATTTGGATATAGTTTTGGTTGATCTTATTTAACCAATGATTAATTTCATACCAGAATTTCTTTATTTTAGGGCACCCCCAGAAACAATGAAATATATCTGCTTGTGCTACCTTACACTTGAAACAAAAGGCTCTTGAATTATCCCAACGCGCTTTAACTTTCGGAGTAACATAGACCCTATTTATAAGTTTAGTGAGGGATTCTCTCCAAGAAGTGGAGAGAGTTGCAGAGTCTAATAATATGAAACTCCTCTTTTTAACCTCCGTTGTAACCTGCCATATCCGCGCAGTTTTTTGCACCTTTGCTTGTCCTAAAAAGCTCATGATTGTTTTGTAAAGCAATGATATTGAGTATTTACCCATTCTAAAGAGGTTAAATACCGGCTCTAAACTGCACCAAGCGTCCCCCTCTAAATCCTTATAAGCAAAAGTCTGAATATGATGTCGCGCCTGTAAAAAGGCAAAAAATTCTCTATTTACTATCCCAAACTCCTGTTTTAGTTCCATGAACGACTTGCATCCCCCTGACCTGGGATCTCTAAATTGAAGTGTATACATTAATCCCTTAAGAGCCCTTTCTCTAAACAATATTTGAATTTAGGGCAGGTATGAAATTGGGGTTACCCATAAGGCAGAAACTTGGAAAATCTATAATCAATGTGAATCAATTTAAGCAATTTTTGCCAAGCAATAATCACATTGCTGATAACAAGCAACTGTTTGATCTTTCAAGGCCATTTATTGGGGGGGGGGGGCAATGTAAGAGCGCTTTAAGTGAGTATGGCTGGATTACATTTTCCTCCATAGCTTGTGTTACATAATAGTTAATTATGTTGTTAATAGGTTAATTTTAAAAATATTCCTCAATTGCACCCAAATGTAAGTGTGGGGTTCCTTAAAAAAAATATAAAAATATGAGCATCTTTATTTTTTTTCTCAAAATAACTACAGAAAGCAATTTTTAGGGGTTAAAGTGAGTGGTTGTGGGGTGTTAGAAAAAGAAAAACGGCACAGAAAAGTTCCTTTATATAGCAGTCTATGTGGACTGTGTGTTGACTGTAAATATGTATGTATATGATTTATATACATATGTGTTTTAATATGTATATAAACACACATGAATTTATGTATATATTCATGTACAGTACATATATATTTACACTTTGCTGCACGACCCCATTCGCTGTGCTAGGTTCTGTGCCGTGCCTATCCGCATCAGAACAAGGATCCCATTAAAGTCTATATAGACCATAGCACCTTGTTATAATAAATTTCCTTTATTCAAGACAGTAAAACATAGTCTGCGATGTTTCGGGGGTGTCCCCCTAAATCATGCTACTTCGCCTGCCCCGAAATGTCGCAGACTATGTTTTTACTGTCTTGAATAAAGGAAATGTATTATAACAAGGTGCTGTGGACCACTGATTGTGGAACTTGTTTCATAGGGATCTGGTAGTATCCCTGGTTGACACGGCCTTTGGAAGCTCGCTCTAGTGCGCGCAAAGCTTCCATGCAATGCGAACGCAAGGTCACGTTTGCATTGCGCTTTACTTGTAATACCAGCACACATTTGCATGCTCTAGTATTACTAAGGGGAGCGCATATATCGCACTTGTGTAACTGAAATTTTTTACTCCACTTGTAATCTAGCCCATAATGTTCAGCCTTTTGGCACATCATAATATTTGCAGAAGAATTAATGACTGCGTGTGGGTATGCATACATATATACCATACACAAGACAGTGAAACTGACAGCCAGTATCTATTTTTGTTGGTGCATATTCATGCTTTTATATGTTTCTTACTGATGCTAAATACTTCACTTTATACTATAATCATTTGATTTGTGAATGTGCATTTTGTTTGAGAGCAGGAAGGCATTAAACTTTCAGCTACTGACATTGTAAGAATTGAATAGTATTCAATGCAGTTTTTTATTTAAGCTTGCCCTTTTTTGAGATCAATAAACTAATACATTTCTTGAGATCACTGTACTTGTTTTAAATAATGACAAAAAAAAGTACCATTGAATCCTAAAGCATAATTTATGACATGAAAATATATACAATCTATGCAACTCAATATGAGTTTATGGAGAATTAATCCTTTTTCATTTGCATGATGTGTTAGTGTCCTCTGCTGGCCACAATCTGAATCATAATATTTGTTTGAAATGGCATGATGTAAACGTAACATAATATCCCAGTGGCATATTTAAGTTTTATGCTGCCCTAGGCACTCAAAATTCTGCTGCCCCTAAGGTTTAACACCTTTTTTAGCCATTATAGTTTTTGGGCAGGATGTAACATTACTTTTTTATTTTTTAAAGTAAATGTTCACCGGGGCTTGCAAATCACTTGCATACACTTGGGTATGTGATTTAATCCTAAATGCATCTCATACCTTGCAGGGACACAACATATATATTTTAATAACAAATGCAGGGACACAGTATATTAAAAAAAAAAAATAATAAAAAAAAAATAATAAAAAATAAAAATAAAAAAATGTACCTGCATGATTGGTAAAAAAAAAAAATCCCATATGCCTGCATTAGCTAAAAGATGCAGGCAACTGTCGTCATAGTTGATTTTTTTAATGATTAAGGCAAATTAATGTGTATTAATGTATATGTGTGTGTATGTGTATATATATATGTGTATGTGTGTGTATATGTGTGTATATATATGTATGTATATATATATATATATATATGTGTGTGTATATGTGTGTATGTATATATATATATATATATATATATATATATATATATATATATATATATTTCTCCAACATAGGTGTGTCCGGTCCACGGCGTCATCCTTACTTGTGGGATATTCTCCTCCCCAACAGGAAATGGCAAAGAGCCCAGCAAAGCTGGTCACATGATCCCTCCTAGGCTCCGCCTTCCCCAGTCATTCTCTTTGCCGTTGTACAGGCAACATCTCCACGGAGATGGCTTAGAGTTTTTTGGTGTTTAACTGTAGTTTTTATTATTCAATCAAGAGTTTGTTATTTTAAAATAGTGCTGGTATGTACTATTTACTCTGAAACAGAAAAGAGATGAAGATTTCTGTTTGTAAGAGGAAAATGATTTTAGCAACCGTTACTAAAATCGATGGCTGTTTCCACACAGGACTGTTGAGAGGACTTAACTTCATTTGGGGGAAACAGTGAGCAGACTTTTGCTGCTTGAGGTATGACACATTTCTAACAAGACGATGTAATGCTGGAAGCTGTCATTTTCCCTATGGGATCCGGTAAGCCATTTTTATTACATAAGAAAAAAAGGGCTTCACAAGGGCTTTTAAGACTGTAGACATTTTCTGGGCTGAAACGATTGATATATAAGCATATTTTATACTTCATAGCTTTGAGGAATTATTTTATTCTTGGGAATTATGTAAAATAACCGGCAGGCACTGTATTGGACACCTTATTCTCTAGGGGCTTTCCCTAATCATAGGCAGAGCCTCATTTTTGCGCCTCTATTGCGCACTTGTTTTTGGGAAGCATGACATGCAGATGCATGTGTGTGGAGCTCTGATACATAGAAAAGACTTTCTGAAGGCGTCATTTGGTATCGTATTCCCCTTTGGGCTTGGTTGGGTCTCAGCAAAGCAGATACCAGGGACTGTAAAGGGGTTAAATATAAAAACGTCTCCGGTTCCGTTATTTTAAGAGTTAAAGCTTTCAAATTTGGTGTGCAATACTTTTAAGGCTTTAAGACACTGTGGTGAAATTTTGGTGAATTTTGAACAAATCCTTCATACTTTTTCACATTTGCAGTAATAAAGTGTGTTCAGTTTAAAATTTAAAGTGACAGTAACGGTTTTATTTTAAAACGTTTTTTGTACTTTGTTATCAAGTTTATGCCTGTTTAACATGTCTGAACTACCAGATAGACTGTGTTCTGTATGTGGGGAAGCCAAGGTTCCTTCTCATTTAAATAGATGTGATTTATGTGACACAAAATTTAGAGAAAATGATGCCCAAGATGATTCCTCAAGTGAGGGGAGTAAGCATGGTACTGCATCATCCCCTCCTTCGTCTACGCCAGTCTTGCCCACACAGGAGGCCCCTAGTACATCTAGTGCGCCAATACTCCTTACTATGCAACAATTAACGGCTGTAATGGATAATTCTATCAAAAACATTTTAGCCAAAATGCCCACTTATCAGCGAAAGCGCGACTGCTCTGTTTTAGAAAATACTGAAGAGCATGAGGACGCTGATGATATTGGTTCTGAAGTGCCCCTACACCAGTCTGAGGGGGCCAGGGAGGTTTTGTCTGAGGGA
Organism: Bombina bombina; assembly: GCF_027579735.1. Taxonomy (NCBI): domain Eukaryota; kingdom Metazoa; phylum Chordata; class Amphibia; order Anura; family Bombinatoridae; genus Bombina; species Bombina bombina. Next base: position 350,542,613 of record NC_069499.1, read on the forward strand.
GAAATTTCAGATTCATGGAAAATTTCTCAACAAGCTGAACCTGATGTGATTACATTTAAATTTAAATTGGAACATCTCCGCGCCCTGCTTAAGGAGGTGTTATCTACTCTGGATGATTGTGAGAATTTGGGCATTCCAGAGAAATTATGTAAAATGGACAAGTTCCTAGAGGTCCCGGGGCCCCCCGAAGCTTTTCCTATACCCAAGCGGGTGGCGGACATTGTAAATAAAGAATGGGAAAGGCCCAGCATACCTTTCGTCCCTCCCCCTATATTTAAGAAATTGTTTCCTATGGTCGACCCCAGAAAGGACTTATGGCAGACAGTCCCCAAGGTCGAGGGGGCGGTTTCTACTCTAAACAAACGCACCACTATACCCATAGAAGATAGTTGTGCTTTCAAAGATCCTATGGATAAAAAATTAGAGGGTTTGCTTAAAAAGATGTTTGTTCAGCAAGGTTACCTTCTACAACCAATTTCATGCATTGTTCCTGTCACTACAGCAGCGTGTTTCTGGTTCGATGAACTAGAAAAGGCGCTCAATAAAGATTCTTCTTATGAGGAGATTTTGGACAGAATTCATGCTCTCAAATTGGCTAACTCTTTCACCCTAGACGCCACTTTGCAATTGGCTAGATTAGCGGCGAAAAATTCTGGGTTTGCTATTGTGGCGCGCAGAGCGCTTTGGCTAAAATCTTGGTCAGCGGATGCGTCTTCCAAGAACAAATTGCTTAACATTCCTTTCAAGGGGAAAACGCTGTTTGGCCCTGACTTGAAAGAGATTATTTCTGATATCACTGGGGGCAAGGGCCACGCCCTTCCTCAGGATAGGTCTTTCAAGGCCAAAAATAAACCTAATTTTCGTCCCTTTCGCAGAAACGGACCAGCCCCAAGTGCTACGTCCTCTAAGCAAGAGGGTAATACTTCTCAAGCCAAGCCAGCCTGGAGGCCAATGCAAGGCTGGAACAAAGGTAAGCAGGCCAAGAAACCTGCCACTGCTACCAAGACAGCATGAGATGTTGGCCCCCGATCCGGGACCGGATCTGGTGGGGGGCAGACTCTCTCTCTTCGCTCAGGCTTGGGCAAGAGATGTTCTGGATCCTTGGGCGCTAGAAATAGTCTCCCAAGGTTATCTTCTGGAATTCAAGGGGCTTCCCCCAAGGGGGAGGTTCCACAGGTCTCAATTGTCTTCAGACCACATAAAAAAACAGGCATTCTTACATTGTGTAGAAGACCTGTTAAAAATGGGAGTGATTCATCCTGTTCCATTAGGAGAACAAGGGATGGGGTTCTACTTCAATCTGTTCGTAGTTCCCAAAAAAGAGGGAACATTCAGACCAATCTTAGATCTCAAGATCCTAAACAAGTTTCTCAAGGTTCCATCGTTCAAAATGGAAACCATTCGAACAATTCTTCCTTCCATCCAGGAAGGTCAATTCATGACCACGGTGGATTTAAAGGATGCGTATCTACATATTCCTATCCACAAGGAACATCATCGGTTCCTAAGGTTCGCATTTCTGGACAAGCATTACCAGTTTGTGGCACTTCCGTTCGGATTAGCCACTGCTCCAAGAATTTTCACAAAGGTACTAGGGTCCCTTCTAGCGGTGCTAAGACCAAGGGGCATTGCAGTAGTACCTTACTTGGACGACATACTGATTCAAGCGTTGTCCCTTCCACAAGCAAAGGCTCACACGGACATTGTCCTGGCCTTTCTCAGATCTCACGGGTGGAAAGTGAACGTAGAAAAAAGTTCTCTATCTCCATCAACAAGGGTTCCCTTCTTGGGAACAGTAATAGACTCCTTAGAAATGAGGATCTTTCTGACAGAGGCCAGAAAATCAAAACTTCTAAACTCTTGTCAAATACTTCATTCTGTTCCTCTTCCTTCCATAGCGCAGTGCATGGAAGTAATAGGTTTGATGGTAGCGGCAATGGACATAGTTCCTTTTGCGCGAATTCATCTAAGACCATTACAACTGTGCATGCTCAGTCAGTGGAATGGGGATTATACAGACTTGTCTCCGACGATACAAGTAGATCAGAGGACCAGAGATTCACTCCGTTGGTGGCTGTCCCTGGACAACCTGTCACAGGGGATGAGTTTCCGCAGACCAGAGTGGGTCATTGTCACGACCGACGCCAGTCTGGTGGGCTGGGGCGCGGTCTGGGGACCCCTGAAAGCTCAGGGTCTTTGGTCTCGGGAAGAATTTCTTCTCCCGATAAATATTCTGGAACTGAGAGCGATATTCAATGCTCTCAAGGCTTGGCCTCAGCAAAGGCCAAATTCATACGGTTTCAATCAGACAACATGACGACTGTTGCGTACATCAACCATCAGGGGGGAACAAGGAGTTCCCTGGCGATGGAAGAAGTGACCAAAATCATTCAATGGGCGGAGGCTCACTCCTGCCACTTGTCTGCAATCCACATCCCAGGAGTGGAAAATTGGGAAGCGGATTTTCTGAGTCAGACATTTCATCCGGGGAGTGGGAACTCCATCCGGAAATCTTTGCCCAAATTACTCAATTGTGGGGCATTCCAGACATGGATCTGATGGCCTCTCGTCAGAACTTCAAGGTTCCTTGCTACGGGTCCAGATCCAGGGATCCCAAGGCGACTCTAGTAGATGCACTAGTAGCACCTTGGACCTTCAAACTAGCTTATGTATTCCCGCCATTTCCTCTCATCCCCAGGCTGGTAGCCAGGATCAATCAGGAGAGGGCATCGGTGATCTTGATAGCTCCTGCTTGGCCTCAGCAAAGGCCAAATTCATACGGTTTCAATCAGACAACATGACGACTGTTGCGTACATCAACCATCAGGGGGGAACAAGGAGTTCCCTGGCGATGGAAGAAGTGACCAAAATCATTCAATGGGCGGAGGCTCACTCCTGCCACTTGTCTGCAATCCACATCCCAGGAGTGGAAAATTGGGAAGCGGATTTTCTGAGTCAGACATTTCATCCGGGGAGTGGGAACTCCATCCGGAAATCTTTGCCCAAATTACTCAATTGTGGGGCATTCCAGACATGGATCTGATGGCCTCTCGTCAGAACTTCAAGGTTCCTTGCTACGGGTCCAGATCCAGGGATCCCAAGGCGACTCTAGTAGATGCACTAGTAGCACCTTGGACCTTCAAACTAGCTTATGTATTCCCGCCATTTCCTCTCATCCCCAGGCTGGTAGCCAGGATCAATCAGGAGAGGGCATCGGTGATCTTGATAGCTCCTGCGTGGCCACGCAGGACTTGGTATGCAGACCTGGTGAATATGTCATCGGCTCCACCATGGAAGCTACCTTTGAGACGAGACCTTCTTGTTCAAGGTCCGTTCTAACATCCGAATCTGGTCTCACTCCAACTGACTGCTTGGAGATTGAACGCTTGATCTTATCAAAGCGAGGGTTCTCAGATTCTGTCATTGATACTCTTGTTCAGGCCAGAAAGCCTGTAACTAGAAAAATCTACCACAAAATATGGAAAAAATATATCTGTTGGTGTGAATCTAAAGGATTCCCTTGGGACAAGATAAAAATTCCTAAGATTCTATCCTTTCTTCAAGAAGGTTTGGAGAAAGGATTATCTGCAAGTTCTCTGAAGGGACAGATTTCTGCCTTGTCTGTGTTACTTCACAAAAAGCTGGCAGCTGTGCCAGATGTTCAAGCCTTTGTTCAGGCTCTGGTTAGAATCAAGCCTGTTACAAACCTTTGACTCCTCCTTGGAGTCTCAATTTAGTTCTTTCAGTTCTTCAGGGGGTTCCGTTTGATCCCTTACATTCCGTTGATATTAAGTTATTATCTTGGAAAGTTTTGTTTTTGGTTGCAATTTCTTCTGCTAGAAGAGTTTCAGAATTATCTGCTCTGCAGTGTTCTCCTCCTTATCTGGTGTTCCATGCAGATAAGGTGGTTTTGCGTACTAAACCTGGTTTTCTTCCGAAAGTTGTTTCTAACAAAAACATTAACCAGGAGATAGTCGTGCCTTCTTTGTGTCCGAATCCAGTTTCAAAGAAGGAACGTTTGTTGCACAATTTGGATGTAGTTCGTGCTCTAAAATTCTATTTAGATGCTACAAAGGATTTTAGACAAACATCTTCCTTGTTTGTTGTTTATTCTGGTAAAAGGAGAGGTCAAAAAGCAACTTCTACCTCTCTCTCTTTTAAAAGCATCATCAGATTGGCTTACGAGACTGCCGGACGGCAGCCTCCTGAAAGAATCACAGCTCATTCCACTAGGGCTGTGGCTTCCACATGGGCCTTCAATAACGAGGCTTCTGTTGATCAGATATGTAAGGCAGCGACTTGGTCTTCACTGCACACTTTTACTAAATTTTACAAATTTGATACTTTTGCTTCTTCTGAGGCTATTTTTGGGAGAAAGGTTTTGCAAGCCGTGGTGCCTTCCATCTAGGTGACCTGATTTGCTCCCTCCCTTCATCCGTGTCCTAAAGCTTTGGTATTGGTTCCCACAAGTAAGGATGACGCCGTGGACCGGACACACCTATGTTGGAGAAAACAGAATTTATGTTTACCTGATAAATTACTTTCTCCAACGGTGTGTCCGGTCCACGGCCCGCCCTGGTTTTTTAATCAGGTCTGATAATTTATTTTCTTTAACTACAGTCACCACGGTATCATATGATTTCTCCTATGCAAATATTCCTCCTTTACGTCGGTCGAATGACTGGGGAAGGCGGAGCCTAGGAGGGATCATGTGACCAGCTTTGCTGGGCTCTTTGCCATTTCCTGTTGGGGAGGAGAATATCCCACAAGTAAGGATGACGCCGTGGACCGGACACACCGTTGGAGAAAGTAATTTATCAGGTAAACATAAATTCTGTTATATGTGTGTATATATATATATATATATATATATATATATATATATGTATGTATATATATATGTATGTATATATATGTATATATATATATATATATTCAAACAATTTCCAGCTCAGCCCACCAAGTGTCAACCGCCTGGGTGCAAAAATAAGCAATATAAGTAATCCAGTCAAATGCACTCTCAGGTCTTTTGAATAGGTTCTTTAATGGAACGTTTTCGGGGTTCACAACCCCTTCATTTGCTGATGAAGGGGTTGTGAACCCCGAAAACGTTCCATTAAAGAACCTATTCAAAAGACCTGAGAGTGCATTTGACTGGATTATATATATATATATATATATATATATATATATATATATATATATATATATATATATATATATATATATATATATAGTATATATAATGTATATATAGTATATATAATATATATAATGTATATATGTACAGTGGATATAAAAAGTCTACACACCCCTGGTAAAATGTCAGGTTTCTGTGATGTAAAAAAATTAGACAAAGATAAATTATTTCAGAAATTTTTCCACCTTTAATATGACCTATAAACTACACAACTCAATTCAAAAACAAACTGAAATCTTTAAGGTGGAGGGAAGTAAACAAAAAACAACTAAAATAAGTGGGGATGTAGCTTTTGTTCAGAATTAAGCAATCACATTCAAAACCATGTTAAATGAGTCATCACACACCTGCCCTAATTTAAAGTACCTCTGATTAACCCTGAATAAAGTTCAGCTGTTCTAGTAGGTCTTTCCTTACATTTTCTTAGTTGCGTCCTACAAAAAGCCATGGTCCGCAGAGAGCTTCCAAAGCTTCAGAGGGATCTCATTGTTAAAAGGTATCAGTCAGGAGAAGGGTACAAAAGAATTTCCAAGGCATTAGATATACCATAGAACCCAGTGAAGACAGTCATCATCAAGAACATATGGCACAACAGTGACATTACCAAGAACTGGATGTCCCTCCAAAATTGATGAAAAGACGAGAAGAAAACTGGTCTGGGAGGCTACCAAGAGGCCTACAGCAACATTAAAGGAGCTGCAGGAATATCTGGCAAGTACTGGCTGTGTAGTACATGTGACAACAATCTCCCGTATTCTTCATATGTTTGGGCTTTGGGGTAGACGGCAAGACGGAAGCCTTTTCTTATGAAGAAATACATCCAAGCCCAGCTAAATTGAGCAAAAACACATCTGAAGTCTCCCAAAAGCATGTGAGAAAAAGTGTTATGGTCTGATGAAACCAAGGTTGAACTTTGTGGCAATAATTCCAAAAGATATGTTTGGCGCAAAAACACTGCACATCATCAAAAGAACACCATATCCACAGTGAAGCATGGTGGTGGCAGCATCATGCTTTGGGGCTGTTTTTCTTCAGTTGGAACTGGGGCCTTATTCAAGGTAGAGGGAATTATGAACAGTTCCAAATACCAGTCAATGTTGGCACAAAACCTTCAGGCTTCTGCTAGAAAGCTGAACATGAAGAGGAACTTCATCTGTCAGCATGACGACCCAAAGCATACATCCAAATTAACAAAGGAATGGCGTCACCAGAAGAAGATTAAAGTTTTGGAATGGCCCAGCCAGAGCCCAGACCTGAATCCAATTGAAAATCTGTGGGGTGATCTGAAGAGGGCTGTGCACAGGAGATGCCCTCGCAATCTGACAGATTTGGAGTGTTTTTGCAAAGAAGAGTGGGCAAATCTGCCAAGTCAACATGTGCCATGCTGATAGACTCGTACCCAAAAAGACTGAGTGCTGTAATAAAATCAAAAGTTGCTTCAACAAAGTATTAGTTTAAGGGTGTGCACACTTATGCAACCATATTTAAATTTTTTATTTTTACTTCCCTTCACCTAAAAGATTTCAGTTTGTTTTTAAATTGAGTTGCATAATTTATAGGTCACATTAAAGGTGTAAAAAGTTCTGTAATTATTTCTTTGTCTCATTTTTCTACATCACAGAAACCTGCCATCTTAACAGGGGTGTGTAGACTTTTTATATCCACTGTGTATGTGTGTGTGTATGTATATGTGTGTATGTGTGTATATAGTTCAGAAAAGAGAGTGCACTCACCGGGTTTACAATTGCATATTAAACTTTGCAAAAAGACACATTGAGTGCACTCTTTTCTGAACTGTGTGCTAATTTCTGTTGCACCCTGGACACCAATGGTCATCTGGAGTGTTTGGCTGTATTAGTGTGTATGTATGTTTGTGTATATATATATATATATATATATATATATATATATATATATATATATATATATATATATATATATATATATATATACATATACATATATATATATACACATATACACATATACACATATACATATATATGTGTGTGTGTATATATATGTGTATATATATATATATATATACATCTAGTTGCATTTTTTTTTAAAATAACAGAATACAAGTATTTTGTTGTTGCATATATCCCTCACTTCTTTAGTTCTTTTACTCAGCCTTGGTGTCTTATTGTCAGGAAGGACCTTTTCACACAAGGTCCCTTCTTTCATCCTCAAATCTCTAAATTTGACAGCATGGCGACTCAACGCCTAAACTCGTCTCAGAGGTTTCTCCGATCGAGTGATTGACTTTTTAATTCAAGCTTGGAAGCTTGTGATCAGGCATATTTATGTCTGTGTATTATAGACTTTTCTTACTTGGAGTGAGACTATGCATTTCCATTGGAATTCCATTGGAATTCTGTTTGAATTCCTCGCATATTACAGTTCTTACATGCCAGCCTGGGAAAGGGTTTATCAGCCAGTTCCCTTAAAGATCAAATTTAGTCAGTCTTGTATCACAAAAAAAATAATCTCTAAGCTTTTTTTTTTGTTTTTGTTTTAGTTTTAAATGAGCTTTATTCAAGTATAAACAATCTTATAAACTTGGCTCTGGTTACATTATGAGCCTTTAAAACATCCATAGAAAATCGTTATACAAATAATGCAATTGTGTACATGGGATTTGATATTCCAAGTCTTGGTCAAGTCAAAGCTCTTTGGTATATTTTGAGGTTGCCCTCAGCCAGTTCCAGTGATATTTGTGCTAGCCACTTTTGGGCTATGAAAGTTCAGAATGTTCAAGTGGTTGGCTGAAACAAATGTATAGACTATAATAGGAACACAATGTCCATCAGGTGTCTTCAATCTGCTGTAGCAAACTATCAAACAAATCTATAATAGCTCTAAAAGGGAAGGAGGGGGAGAGAGGGCTAGAAGGGGAAGGAGAGAAAAGGGATGGTGTAAAGCATGGCCTTTGGTGATGGTATGTTATCAGTGATCTTCTTGAGCTGTTTGTGTGTCTTGTGAGTTTCATTACGTCTTGTCGTAAATGTGTCGATGCGTGTCCATTACTGTCCGAGTGTGCCTTAGTACGGGTCAGTCCCCTTTATGTGCATTCCATCGCATTGTCATATATTCGTGTGTCTCCAGTTTGCCCGTTTTGAGAAAGTGATATCTCTCTAATAGAAGCAAGTAGTCTACCTTTTGTTTCCAGGTTGTGATGCTTGCTACCTCCGTGGTTTTCCACTTTTGGGGTATAAGTGTTTTTGCACTGTTGATCATGATAAACAGCAATGTTTGTTTTATGTCGTCTTTAAAGTTCGGGATATTATGGAGAAGCAATAGTCCCGGGTCTCTGGTCAAGTGCGTGTCAAGTGTTTTGTTAATATGTGTGATTATTTCTCCCCAGAAGGTTTCTACCCTCTCACATTCCCACCACACGTGAAGCATATCTGCCAATTCACTGCATCCTCTCCAGCAGTGATTGTTTGCCTGCTTGTATATCTTTTGGAGTCTCACCGGTGTGAGGTACCATCTGGACAGGTACTTGAAATTAGTTTCTTGTATCATGGCAGAGACTGATGCTCTTTTGTGGTTTCGGAATATCCGCAACCAGTCTTTGTGTGATTTCTATGTTTAATTCCCTAGTCCACTTGTGACAGTAGGATGGGAGCTGTTCCACTACAGGATTCAACAGTATCTTGTACAGAGCTGAAATGGTGTGTTGGGGGTAATGCGTTGATGTGCATAGGGTTTCAAAGCGCGTCAACTGTCTTGTTAAGTTCTTTTTTAATTTGTGTGTTAATTTGGACATGTACGAACCATGCTTGTGGATTGTCGCCTATTATGTTTGCTAGTTCTGTACGCGGTAACATCTTTCCCCCTGATGTTATGGTTTTAAATGAGAATTCCCTCAGTTTTATTGGGTCGGCCGAGTCTGTGGTGATCTGTGTTGTGAGGGGGAGTTCAGGATTCCATGTTCCAGCATGGAGTTAGTTGGCTTTATGAAATATTAAGGGTGTTAGTTGTCCTCTGCATTGTGGGCATATTATTACTTTACTTCTTCACCCTTCTATTGAGGAGTATATAACCTGGGGCCACAGGAGTGGATTTTATATTTTGTTAGCACTAATGTACCACAACAGTTCCATAAGAACAGCAACATTTTAACAGCATTATTAACAACATTAACATATATACATGTATAGTTGGTATACTCATGTATCCTGTTGCTGGGATGTCATCTGCTGTGACTGTGGGCCCATGAATGTCTTTTGTCTTGAGCTTTTATGTCTCTATGTCCTATTTGTCTGATGGCGGTGCGATTGGATTGAAACTGCCCATGGTCTTTTGGGCCGTAGATCCTCTGTTTTTCTGTTGCTGCAGGTGCTCTCAGCACTGCTGTCACGAACTGTAGATCCCTCCGTTTCTGTAAGATGGCAGAAATTAAGTCCGTAAAGATTTGAATACTAATGCCAGCATGAGTGAGTTGATGTTTCTGACGTGAATGTCTCAGTATTTCCTCTTTGTCTTGGTAGTTGAGAAATTTCCCTATAATGTCCCGTGGTGGAGCTTTCGCAGGTGGTTTGGCTCTTAGTGCTCTATGGGCACGTTCAATGACTATGTCTGGTGCGGTGTTTGAAACTTTGATAGTCCTGAAAAGATCCTGCAGATATCCTGGGATTGCAGGGGGTTGAATGCTTTCTGGTAATCCTCTTATCCGCAGGTTGTTTCGGCGTCCCCTGTTATCTAAGTCTTCCACTTTCTCCATTAGATTATGGATCGTTTCCTCTTGGTCATATGAGAGTTGGGACAAGTGTTGTATGTCTTGTGTCGCAGTATTGTGACCCTCTTCCAGTGTTGACAATTTGCGTTCTACTTTTTTTTATATCTTTTTTTTCATTTCGTTAAACATGTGTCTCATGTCTGACATAGCAGTTTTGATATCTTCTTTTGTCGCCAATTGTTGTAGATCTGCTTTGGTGATCTCGTGTGCCGAGTCGTCAATTTGCACATCCATTGCTTGTGTTGTTTTTTGTGCCATCTCTTGTGTGTCAGAGTTCTTATTTGTGTTACTTTCCATAGGTTGCAGGTATTGGCTGATTTTTTTGGCTTTGGCTGGTGTATCCAGTTTTGGTTGTTTTTTAGCTGGCATAACCATAAAGTTTTATCTTATTAGTATCTGCGCTTAAGCTGGTGTCTTGTTCCAGCTAGTCTTTGTTACCTATTTCCGTGCTGGTTAGAGATGATGTGGAATTGTAGCGCGTTTTTTTAATGGTTAATTACTTTTTATTTAGTTGAAGTTCAATGGGGATGCTCTCACTAAGTATTCTGGCATATGATGGCAGATATACTGTTTGTCTCTATGGCTGTTGCAGATTGTACTTGCTGCTGCCTAGTTCTCTGCTGTCAGCACTAATATGAGATGTGTCTGCTTAGTACTAACTGCTTGTCTCCACGTGGTCTGCCTTTTTATGCTTAATTTTTTGCTTTATGGATCCCCTCTTTGCCCCGTGCTGATATTGCTTATCCACTTTATTATTCTGTTTTTAGCCCTCTTATTAGTTCTCCCTTTTATTTTGGGGTGCAACTTCTTCCTTTTCTCTGTCTGTTTACCTGCTTCAAATTGTCACCCTGCTGCACTGGTGATCTAGCCTCTGCTATATGTTATGGTCACATGCAGGGGGGGACCGCACTGCTGCTGACTATATTAGGGGAGGACACAGCGACCACCTTTGCATGCTCTTTTCAGTGTTCTTATATGGCCTGATGTGTTTCTGCTTTGCGGCTCTATGCACTGCACTCTTTTACCTTATGGTTGTGTCCCACCTGTGTCTGAGCCAGTGTCCCTTGTGCTCCGCTGCTTCTTCTCTATGCGCCAACTGTGATCGCCGGAGGCTGCGCTGTGCTTGGCGCCTCTAATGCTCTGCCGTATCTGTGCTGTCATTTTAGACCGCAGAGCGCCGGTGTCCCTATGTTGAACCTTAACCTGGATTTAAGAGTTTTTCAGTCTCATCCTTTTTAGTCTATGCATAGACTTTTACCTTGGAAAGTTCTTTCTTTTAGTCTTTTTCCAAGTTAGAAGAGTATGAACTTTCGGCTCTATCCTATGATTTTCCTTTCCTGAATTTTCATCAGGACAGAGCAGTTTTAAGAACCATTATTTCTTTCATATAGGTAGTGAGAGCCCACAATCCTTTACTACTGGGAATTACTCTTTCCTACAACTAGGAAGAGGCAAATATGCCCATACACAAAGAGCTCTATAAACCTCCTCCCACCCAACATGTATCTCAGTCTTGTCTTTGCCTCCACTGGAGGTAGGTGGAGAATAAAGATGTGCTAATGATTCTTCAGTGACAGGGGCTTTCAGTTTAGGTTGAGGCCCGTTTTCCACTCAGAGTAAAGTGTTTTTCAGAGAGATGTATATGGGGTATGGTTAGAGGCTCTCCTTTTCACCTCATGGGAAGTTTTGTCATTAACATTCAATAGTGGTCACAGGGACTTGTCTTTTGCCTCATTCTACAATATAATCCTATTCCATAACCTCTGCTGATATGTTTCAGTACTGGTTTGGCTTTGGTTGTTTAGTGGTAGGTGAGTGCCTACTGGAAAGTATCATATTTTTATTTGTATGACACTCTGTAGCCTTGTTTGGTCAATTATTTTATATATTTGACCAAACAATATAGGATATCCTTGGGACAGAATCTTCTTCTTCCCCCTTTTAAATTTCTTGTGTGTTGGATTTTGGACGAGCAGAGTTTAGTTTGTATTTCTCTTGTTAAGTGTATCCAGTCCACGGATCATCCATTACTTGTGGGATATTCTCCTTCCCAACAGGAAGTTGCAAGAGGATCACCCACAGCAGAGCTGCTATATAGCTCCTCCCCTCACTGCCATATCCAGTCATTCTCTTGCAACTCTCAACTAAGATGGAGGTCGTAAGAGGACTGTGGTGTTTTATACTTAGTTTATTTCTTCAATCAAAAGTTTATTTTTAAATGGTACCGGAGTGTACTGTTTATCTCAGGCAGTATTTAGAAGAAGAATCTGCCTGCGTTTTCTATGATCTTAGCAGAAGTAACTAAGATCCTTTGCTGTTCTCACATATTCTGAGGAGTGAGGTAACTTCAGAGGGGGAATAGCGTGCAGGTTTTCCTGTAATAAGGTATGTGCAGTTAAAATATTTTTCTAGGGATGGAATTTGCTAGAAAATGCTGCTGATACTGAAGTAATGTAAGTAAAGCCTTAAATGCAGTGATAGCGACTGGTATCAGGCTTATTAATAGAGATACATACTTTTATAAAAGTGTATTTTAAAACGTTTGCTGGCATGTTTAATCGTTTTTTACATATGTTTGGTGATAACTTATTGGGGCCTAGTTTTTTCCACATGGCTGGCTTGAATTTTGCCTAGAAACAGTTCCCTGAGGCTTCCCACTGTTGTAATATGAGTGGGAGGGACCTATTTTGGCGTTTTTTTGCACAGCAAAAACTACAGACACAGACATCCAGCTTCTTCCTGCATGATCCAGGACTTCTCTGAAGGGCTCAAAAGGCTTCAAAAGTCGTATTGAGGGAGGTAAAAAGCCACAGTAGAGCTGACTGTTTAAAAAACGTTTTTGTCATTTGTTATTCCGTTTTTGGTATTAAGGGGTTAATCATCCATTTGCAAGTGGGTGCAATGCTCTGCTAACTTTTTACATACACTGTAAAAATTTCGTTAGTGTAACTGCATTTTTTCACTGTTATTTCAAAATTTGGGAAAATTTGTGTTTCTTAAAGGCGCAGTAACGTTTTTTATATTGCTTGTAAACTTGTATTAAAGTGTTTTACAAGCTTGCTAGTCTCATTGCTAGTCTGTTTAAACATGTCTGACACAGAGGAACCTACTTGTTCATTATGTTTGAAAGCCATGGTGGAGCCCCATAGGAGAATGTGTACTAAATGTATTGATTTCACCTTAAACAGTAAAGATCACTCTTTATCTATAAAAGAATTATCACCAGAGGGTTCTGTCGAGGGGTTATGCCGACTAACTCTCCCCACTTGTCAGACCCTTCGCCTCCCGCTCAGGGGACGCACGCTAATATGGTGCCAATTACATCAGGGACGCCCATAGCGATTACCTTACAGGACATGGCTGCAATCATGAATAATACCCTGTCAGAGGTATTATCTAGATTGCCTGAATTAAGAGGCAAGCGCGATAGCTCTGGGGTTAGGAGAGATGCAGAGCGCGCAAATGCTGTTAGAGCCATGTCTGATACTGCGTCACAGTATGCAGAACATGAGGACGGAGAGCTTCAGTCTGTGGGTGACATCTCTGACTCAGGGAAACCTGATTCAGAGATTTCTAATTTTAAATTTAAGCTTGAGAACCTCCGTGTATTGCTTGGGGAGGTATTAGCTGCTCTGAATGACTGTAACACAGTTGCAATTCCAGAGAAATTGTGTAGGCTGGATAGATACTATGCGGTGCCGGTGTGTACTGACGTTTTTCCTATACCTAAAAGGCTTACAGAAATTATTAGCAAGGAGTGGGATAGACCCGGTGTGCCCTTTTCCCCACCTCCTATATTTAGAAAAATGTTTCCAATAGACGCCACTACACGGGACTTATGGCAGACGGTCCCTAAGGTGGAGGGAGCAGTTTCTACTTTAGCAAAGCGTACCACTATCCCGGTTGAGGACAGTTGTGCTTTTTCAGATCCAATGGATACAAAATTGGAGGGTTACTTTAAGAAAATGTTTATTCAACAAGGTTTTATTTTACAGCCCCTTGCATGCATTGCGCCTGTCACTGCTGCGGCGGCGGCATTCTGGTTTGAGGCCCTGGAAGAGGCCATCCAGACAGCTCCATTGAATGAAATTATTGACAAGCTTAGAATGCTTAAGCTAGCTAACTCATTTGTTTCTGATGCCATTGTTCATTTGACTAAACTAACGGCTAAGAATTCCGGATTCACCATCCTGGCGAGTAGGGCGCTATGGCTTAAATCCTGGTCAGCTGACGTGACGTCAAAGTCTAAATTACTCTACATTCCTTTCAAGGGGCAGACCTTATTTGGGCATGGCTTGAAGGAAATTATTGCTGACATTACTGGAGGCAAGGGTCATACCCTTCCTCAGGACAGGGCCAAATCAAAGGCCAAACAGTCTAATTTCTTTCATGTAATTAGCAAGAGTCCATGAGCTAGTGACGTATGGGATATACATTCCTACCAGGAGGGGCAAAGTTTCCCAAACCTCAAAATGCCTATAAATACACCCCTCACCACACCCACAATTCAGTTTTACAAACTTTGCCTCCGATGGAGGTGGTGAAGTAAGTTTGTGCTAGATTCTACGTTGATATGCGCTCCGCAGCAAGTTGGAGCCCGGTTTTCCTCTCAGCGTGCAGTGAATGTCAGAGGGATGTGAGGAGAGTATTGCCTATTTGAATGCAGTGATCTCCTTCTAAGGGGTCTATTTCATAGGTTCTCTGTTATCGGTCGTAGAGATTCATCTCTTACCTCCCTTTTCAGATCGACGATATACTCTTATATATACCATTACCTCTGCTGATTCTCGTTTCAGTACTGGTTTGGCTATCTGCTATATGTAGATGAGTGTCCTGGGGTAAGTAAGTCTTATTTTCTGTGACACTCCAAGCTATGGTTGGGCACTTTGTTTATAAAGTTCTAAATATATGTATGCAAACATTTATTTGCCTTGACTCAGAATGTTCAACTTTCCTTATTTTCAGACAGTCAGTTTCATATTTGGGATAATGCATTTTGATTTGACTATTTTTTCTTACCTTAAAATTTGACTTTTTCCCTGTGGGCTGTTAGGCTCGCGGGGGCTGAAAATGCTTCATTTTATTGCGTCATTCTTGGCGCGGACTTTTTTGGCGCAAAAATTCTATTTCCGTTTCCGGCGTCATACGTGTCGCCGGAAGTTGCGTCATTCTTTGACGTTATTTCGCGCCAAAGATGTCGGCGTTCCGGATGTGGCGTCATTTTTGGCGCCAAAAAGCATTTAGGCGCCAAATAATGTGGGCGTCTTATTTGGCGCGAAAAAATATGGGCGTCACTTTTGTCTCCACATTATTTAAGTCTCATTTTTTATTGCTTCTGGTTGCTAGAAGCTTGTTCTTTGGCATTCTTTCCCATTCCTGAAACTGTCATTTAAGGAATTTGATCAATTTTGCTTTATATGTTGTTTTTTCTCTTACATATTGCAAGATGTCTCACGTTGCATCTGAGCCAGAAGATACTACAGGAAAATCGCTGTCAAGTGCTGAATCTACCAAAGCTAAGTGTATCTGCTGTAAACTTTTGGTAGCTATTTCTCCAGCTGTTGTTTGTATTGATTGTCATGACAAACTTGTTAAAGCAGATAATATTTCCTTTAGTAAAGTACCATTGCCTGTTGCAGTTCCCTCAACATCTAAGGTGCAGAATGTTCCTGATAATATAAGAGATTTTGTTTCTGAATCCATAAAGAAGGCTATGTCTGTTATTTCTCCTTCTAGTAAACGTAAAAAATCTTTTAAAACTTCTCTCCCTACAGATGAATTTTTAAATGAACATCATCATTCTGATTCTGATGACTCCTCTGGTTCAGAGGATTCTGTCTCTGAGGTTGATGCTGATAAATCTTCATATTTATTTAAAATGGAATTTATTCGTTCTTTACTTAAAGAAGTTCTAATTGCTTTAGAAATAGAGGATTCTGGTCCTCTTGATACTAATTCTAAACGTTTAGATAAGGTATTTAAAGCTCCTGTGGTTATTCCAGAAGTTTTTCCTGTTCCTAATGCTATTTCTGCAGTAATTTCCAAAGAATGGGATAATTTGGGTAATTCATTTACTCCTTCTAAACGTTTTAAGCAATTATATCCTGTGCCGTCTGACAGATTAGAATTTTGGGACAAGATCCCTAAAGTTGATGGGGCTATTTCTACCCTTGCTAAACGTACTACTATTCCTACGTCAGATGGTACTTCGTTTAAGGATCCTCTAGATAGGAAAATTGAGTCATTTCTAAGAAAAGCTTATCTGTGTTCAGGTAATCTTCTTAGACCTGCTATATCTTTGGCTGATGTTGCTGCAGCTTCAACTTTTTGGTTGGAAACTTTAGCGCAACAAGTAACACATCGTGATTCTCATGATATTATTATTCTTCTTCAGCATGCTAATAATTTTATCTGTGATGCCATTTTTGATATTATCAGAGTTGATGTCAGGTTTATGTCTCTAGCTATTTTAGCTAGAAGAGCTTTATGGCTTAAAACTTGGAATGCTGATATGGCTTCTAAATCAACTTTACTTTCCATTTCTTTCCAGGGTAACAAATTATTTGGTTCTCAGTTGGATTCCATTATTTCAACTGTTACTGGTGGGAAAGGAACTTTTTTACCACAGGATAAAAAATCTAAAGGTAAAAACAGGGCTAATAATCGTTTCTCCAACATAGGTGTGTCCGGTCCACGGCGTCATCCTTACTTGTGGGATATTCTCTTCCCCAACAGGAAATGGCAAAGAGCCCAGCAAAGCTGGTCACATGATCCCTCCTAGGCTCCGCCTACCCCAGTCATTCTCTTTGCCGTTGTACAGGCAACATCTCCACGGAGATGGCTTAGAGTTTTTTAGTGTTTAACTGTAGTTTTTCATTATTCAATCAAGAGTTTGTTATTTTCAAATAGTACTGGTACGTACTATTTACTCAGAAACAGAAAAGAGATGAAGAATTCTGTTTGTATGAGGAAAATGATTTTAGCAACCGTAACTAAAATCCATGGCTGTTCCACACAGGACTGTTGAGAGCAATTAACTTCAGTTGGGGGAACAGTTTGCAGTCCCTTGCTGCTTGAGGTATGACACATTCTAACAAGACGATGTAATGCTGGAAGCTGTCATTTTCCCTATGGGATCCGGTAAGCCATGTTTATTACGATTGTAAATAAGGGCTTCACAAGGGCTTATTTAAACTGTAGACTTTTTCTGGGCTAAATCGATTGATTATTAACACATATTTAGCCTTGAGGAATCATTTTATCTGGGTATTTTGATATAATAATATCGGCAGGCACTGTTTTAGACACCTTATTCTTTAGGGGCTTTCCCAAAGCATAGGCAGAGTCTCATTTTCGCGCCGGTGTTGCGCACTTGTTTTTGAGAGGCATGGCATGCAGTCGCATGTGAGAGGAGCTCTGATACTTATAAAAGACTTCTGAAGGCGTCATTTGGTATCGTATTCCCCTTTGGGTTTGGTTGGGTCTCAGCAAAGCAGATACCAGGGACTGTAAAGGGGTTTAAAGCTTAAAACGGCTCCGGTTCCGTTATTTTAAGGGTTAAAGCTTCCAAAATTGGTGTGCAATATTTTCAAGGCTTTAAGACGCTGTGGTGAAAATTTGGTGAATTTTGAACAATTCCTTCATGTTTTTTCGCAATTGCAGTAATAAAGTGTGTTCAGTTTAAAATTTAAAGTGACAGTAACGGTTTTATTTTAAAACGTTTTTTGTACTTTCTGATCAAGTTTATGCCTGTTTAACATGTCTGAACTACCAGATAGACTGTGTTCTGAATGTGGGGAAGCCAGAATTCCTATTCATTTAAATAAATGTGATTTATGTGATAATGACAATGATGCCCAAGATGATTCCTCAAGTGAGGGGAGTAAGCATGGTACTGCATCATTCCCTCCTTCGTCTACACGAGTCTTGCCCACTCAGGAGGCCCCTAGTACATCTAGCGCGCCAATACTCCTTACTATGCAACAATTAACGGCTGTAATGGATAATTCTGTCAAAAACATTTTAGCCAAAATGAACCCTTGTCAGCGTAAGCGTGGCTGCTCTGTTTTAGTTACTGAAGAGCATGACGACGCTGATATTAATATCTCTGAAGGGCCCCTAACCCAATCTGAGGGGGCCAGGGAGGTTTTGTCTGAGGGAGAAATTACTGATTTAGGGAACATTTCTCAGCAGGCTGAATCTGATGTGATTACATTTAAATTTAAATTGGAACATCTCCGCATTTTGCTTAAGGAGGTATTATCCACTCTGGATGATTGTGAAAATTTAGTCATCCCAGAGAAACTATGTAAAATGGACAAGTTCCTAGAGGTGCCGGGGCTCCCAGAAGCTTTTCCTATACCCAAGCGGGTGGCGGACATTGTTAATAAAGAATGGGAAAGGCCCGGTATTCCTTTCGTCCCTCCCCCCATATTTAAAAAATTGTTTCCTATGGTCGACCCCAGAAAGGACTTATGGCAGTCAGTCCCCAAGGTCGAGGGAGCGGTTTCTACTTTAAACAAACGCACCACTATTCCCATAGAGGATAGTTGTGCTTTCAAAGATCCTATGGATAAAAAATTAGAAGGTTTGCTTAAAAAGATGTTTGTTCAGCAGGGTTACCTTCTACAACCCATTTCATGCATTGTCCCTGTCACTACTGCCGCATATTTCTGGTTTGATGAACTGCTTAAGGTGCTCGATAGTGACTCTCCTCCTTATGAGGAGATTATGGACAGAATCAATGCTCTCAAATTGGCTAATTCTTTCACTCTAGACGCCTCTTTGCAATTGGCTAAGTTAGCGGCTAAGAACTCTGGGTTTGCTATTGTGGCGCGCAGAGCGCTTTGGTTGAAATCTTGGTCGGCTGATGCGTCTTCCAAGAACAAGCTACTAAACATTCCTTTCAAGGGGAAAACGTTGTTTGGTCCTGACTTGAAGGAGATTATCTCTGATATCACTGGGGGTAAGGGCCACGCCCTTCCTCAGGATCGGCCTTTCAAGGCAAAAAATAGACCTAATTTTCGTCCCTTTCGTAAAAACGGACCAGCCCAAGGTGCTACGTCCTCTAAGCAAGAGGGTAATACTTCTCAGGCCAAGCCAGCTTGGAGACCAATGCAAGGCTGGAACAAGGGAAAGCAGGCCAAGAAACCTGCCACTGCTACCAAGACAGCATGAAATATTGGCCCCCGATCCGGGACCGGATCTGGTGGGGGGCAGACTCTCTCTCTTCGCTCAGGCTTGGGCAAGAGATGTTCTGGATCCTTGGGCGCTAGAAATAGTCTCCCAGGGTTATCTTCTGGAATTCAAGGGACTTCCCCCAAGGGGGAGGTTCCACAGGTCGCAGTTGTCTTCAGACCACATAAAAAGACAGGCGTTCTTACATTGTGTAGAAGACCTGTTAAAAATGGGAGTGATTCATCCTGTTCCATTAAGAGAACAAGGGATGGGGTTCTACTCCAATCTGTTCATAGTTCCCAAAAAAGAGGGAACGTTCAGACCAATCCTAGATCTCAAAATCTTAAACAAATTTCTCAAGGTCCCATCGTTCAAGATGGAAACCATTCGAACTATCCTTCCTTCCATCCAGGAAGGTCAATTCATGACCACGGTGGATTTAAAGGATGCGTATCTACATATTCCTATCCACAAGGAACATCATCGGTTCCTAAGGTTTGCATTCCTGGACAAACATTACCAGTTCGTGGCGCTTCCTTTCGGATTAGCCACTGCTCCAAGGATTTTCACAAAGGTACTAGGGTCCCTTCTAGCGGTGCTAAGACCAAGGGGCATTGCAGTAGTACCTTACCTGGACGACATTCTGATTCAAGCGTCGTCCCTTCCTCAAGCAAAGGCTCACACGGACATTGTCCTGGCCTTTCTCAGATCTCACGGCTGGAAAGTGAACGTGGAAAAGAGTTCTCTATCCCCGTCAACAAGGGTTCCCTTCTTGGGAACAATTATAGACTCCTTTGAAATGAGGATCTTTCTAACAGAGGCCAGAAAAACAAAGCTTCTGGACTCTTGTCGGATACTTCATTCCGTTCCTCTTCCTTCCATAGCTCAGTGCATGGAAGTGATCGGGTTGATGGTGGCGGCGATGGACATAGTTCCTTTTGCGCGCATTCATCTAAGACCATTACAACTGTGCATGCTCAGTCAGTGGAATGGGGACTATACAGACTTGTCTCCGAAGATACAAGTAAATCAGAGAACCAGAGACTCACTCCGTTGGTGGCTGTCCCTGGACAATCTGTCTCAAGGGATGATGTTCCACAGACCAGAGTGGGTCATTGTCACGACCGACGCCAGTCTGATAGGCTGGGGCGCGGTCTGGGGATCCCTGAAAGCTCAGGGTCTTTGGTCTCGGGAAGAATCTCTTCTACCGATAAATATTCTGGAACTGAGAGCGATATTCAATGCTCTCCAGGCCTGGCCCCAGCTTGCGAGGACCAGGTTCATACGGTTTCAATCAGACAACATGACGACTGTTGCGTACATCAACCATCAGGGGGGAACAAGGAGTTCCCTAGCGATGGAAGAAGTAACCAAAATTATTCTTTGGGCGGAGTCTCACTCCTGCCACCTGTCTGCTATCCACATCCCAGGAGTGGAAAATTGGGAAGCGGATTTTCTGAGTCGGCAGACATTGCATCCGGGGGAGTGGGAACTCCATCCGGAAATCTTTGCCCAAGTCACTCACCTGTGGGGCATTCCAGACATGGATCTGATGGCCTCTCGTCAGAACTTCAAAGTTCCTTGCTACGGGGCCAGATCCAGGGATCCCAAGGCGGCTCTAGTGGATGCACTAGTAGCACCTTGGACCTTCAAACTAGCTTATGTGTTCCCGCCATTTCCTCTCATCCCCAGGCTGATAGCCAGGATCAAGCAGGAGAGGGCGTCGGTGATCTTGATAGCTCCTGCGTGGCCACGCAGGACTTGGTATGCAGATCTGGTGAATATGTCATCGGCTCCACCTTGGAAGCTACCTTTGAGACGAGACCTTCTTGTTCAGGGTCCGTTCGAACATCCGAATCTGGTTTCACTCCAGCTGACTGCTTGGAGATTGAACGCTTGATTTTATCGAAGCGAGGATTCTCAGATTCTGTTATCGATACTCTTGTTCAGGCCAGAAAGCCTGTGACTAGAAAGATTTACCACAAAATTTGGAAAAAATATATCTGTTGGTGTGAATCTAAAGGATTCCCTTGGGACAAGGTTAAGATTCCTAGGATTCTATCCTTCCTTCAAGAAGGATTGGAAAAAGGATTATCTGCAAGTTCCCTGAAGGGACAGATTTCTGCCTTGTCGGTATTACTTCACAAAAAGCTGGCAGCTGTGCCAGATGTTCAAGCCTTTGTTCAGGCTCTGGTTAGAATCAAGCCTGTTTACAAACCTTTGACTCCTCCTTGGAGTCTCAATTTAGTTCTTTCAGTTCTTCAGGGGGTTCCGTTTGAACCCTTACATTCCGTTGATATTAAGTTATTATCTTGGAAAGTTTTGTTTTTAGTTGCGATTTCTTCTGCTAGAAGAGTCTCAGAATTATCTGCTCTGCAGTGTTCTCCTCCTTATCTGGTGTTCCATGCAGATAAGGTGGTTTTACGTACTAAACCTGGTTTTCTTCCAAAAGTTGTTTCTAACAAAAACATTAACCAGGAGATTATCGTACCTTCTCTGTGTCCAAAACCAGTTTCAAAGAAGGAACGTTTGTTGCACAATTTGGATGTTGTTCGCGCTCTAAAATTCTATTTAGATGCTACAAAGGATTTTAGACAAACATCTTCCTTGTTTGTTGTTTATTCAGGTAAAAGGAGAGGTCAAAAAGCAACTTCTACCTCTCTCTCTTTTTGGATTAAAAGCATTATCAGATTGGCTTACGAGACTGCCGGACGGCAGCCTCCCGAAAGAATCACAGCTCATTCCACTAGGGCTGTGGCTTCCACATGGGCCTTCAAGAACGAGGCTTCTGTTGATCAGATATGTAGGGCAGCGACTTGGTCTTCACTGCACACTTTTACCAAATTTTACAAGTTTGATACTTTTGCTTCTTCTGAGGCTATTTTTGGGAGAAAGGTTTTGCAAGCCGTGGTGCCTTCCATTTAGGTGACCTGATTTGCTCCCTCCCTTCATCCGTGTCCTAAAGCTTTGGTATTGGTTCCCACAAGTAAGGATGACGCCGTGGACCGGACACACCTATGTTGGAGAAAACAGAATTTATGTTTACCTGATAAATTTCTTTCTCCAACGGTGTGTCCGGTCCACGGCCCGCCCTGGTTTTTTTAATCAGGTCTGATATTTTATTTTCTTTAACTACAGTCACCACGGTACCATATGGTTTCTCCTATGCAAATATTCCTCCTTAACGTCGGTCGAATGACTGGGGTAGGCGGAGCCTAGGAGGGATCATGTGACCAGCTTTGCTGGGCTCTTTGCCATTTCCTGTTGGGGAAGAGAATATCCCACAAGTAAGGATGACGCCGTGGACCGGACACACCGTTGGAGAAAGAAATTTATCAGGTAAACATAAATTCTGTTTTTCGTTCCTTTCGTTTCAACAAAGAACAAAAGCCTGATCCTTCATCCTCAGGAGCAGTTTCAGTTTGGAGACCATCTCCAGTCTGGAATAAATCCAAGCCAGCTAGAAAGGCAAAGCCTGCTTCTAAGTCCACATGAAGGTGCGGCCCTCATTCCAGCTCAGCTGGTAGGGGGCAGGTTACGTTTTTTCAAGGAAATTTGGATCAATTCTGTTCACAATCTTTGGATTCAGAGCATTGTTTCAGAAGGGTACAGAATTGGTTTCAAGTTGAGACCTCCTGCAAAGAGATTTTTTCTTTCCCGTGTCCCAGTAAATCCAGTAAAAGCTCAAGCATTTCTGAAATGTGTTTCAGATCTAGAGTTGACTGGAGTAATTATGCCAGTTCCAGTTCCGGAACAGGGGATGGGGTTTTATTCAAATCTCTTCATTGTACCAAAGAAGGAGAATTCTTTCAGACCAGTTCTGGATCTAAAAATATTGAATCGTTATGTAAGGATACCAACGTTCAAGATGGTAACTGTAAGGACTATCTTACCTTTTGTTCAGCAAGGGAATTATATGTCCACGATAGATTTACAGGATGCATATCTGCATATTCCGATTCATCCAGATCATTATCAGTTCCTGAGATTCTCGTTTCTGGACAAGCATTACCAATTTGTGGCTCTGCCGTTTGGCCTAGCTACAGCTCCAAGAATTTTTACAAAGGTTCTCGGTGCCCTGCTGTCTGTAATCAGAGAACAGGGTATTGTGGTATTTCCTTATTTGGACGATATCTTGGTACTTGCTCAGTCTTTACATTTAGCAGAATCTCATACGAATCGACTTGTGTTGTTTCTTCAAGATCATGGTTGGAGGATCAATTTACCAAAAAGTTCTTTGATTCCTCAGACAAGGGTAACCTTTCTGGGTTCCCAGATGGATTCAGTGTCCATGACTCTGTCTTTAACAGACAAGAGACGTCTAAAGTTGATTACAGCTTGTCGAAACCTTCAGTCACAATCATTCCCTTCGGTAGCCTTATGCATGGAAATTCTAGGTCTTATGACTGCTGCATCGGACGCGATCCCCTTTGCTCGTTTTCACATGCGACCTCTTCAGCTCTGTATGCTGAAGCAATGGTGCAAGGATTACACGAAGATATCTCAATTAATATCTTTAAAACCGATTGTTCGACACTCTCTAACATGGTGGACAGATCACCATCGTTTAATTCAGGGGGCTTCTTTTGTGCTTCCGACCTGGACTGTAATTTCAACAGATGCAAGTCTCACAGGTTGGGGAGCTGTGTGGGGATCTCTGACGGCACAAGGAGTTTGGGAATCTCAGGAGGTGAGATTACCGATCAATATTTTGGAACTCCGTGCAATTTTCAGAGCTCTTCAGTTTTGGCCTCTTCTGAAGAGAGAATCGTTCATTTGTTTTCAGACAGACAATGTCACAACTGTGGCATACATCAATCATCAAGGAGGGACTCACAGTCCTCTGGCTATGAAAGAAGTATCTCGAATCTTGGTTTGGGCGGAATCCAGCTCCTGTCTAATCTCTGCGGTTCATATCCCAGGTGTAGACAATTGGGAAGCGGATTATCTCAGTCGCCAAACGTTGCATCCGGGCGAATGGTCTCTTCACCCAGAGGTATTTCTTCAGATTGTTCAAATGTGGGAACTTCCAGAAATAGATCTGATGGCGTCCCATCTAAACAAGAAACTTCCCAGGTATCTGTCCAGATCCCGGGATCCTCAGGCGGAGGCAGTGGATGCATTATCACTTCCTTGGAAGTATCATCCTGCCTATATCTTTCCGCCTCTAGTTCTTCTTCCAAGAGTAATCTCCAAGATTCTGAAGGAATGCTCGTTTGTTCTGCTGGTAGCTCCGGCATGGCCTCACAGGTTTTGGTATGTGGATCTTGTCCGGATGGCCTCTTGCCAACCGTGGACTCTTCCGTTAAGACCAGACCTTCTGTCACAAGGCCCTTTTTTCCATCAGGATCTGAAATCCTTAAATTTAAAGGTATGGAGATTGAACGCTTGATTCTTGGTCAAAGAGGTTTCTCTGACTCCGTGATTAATACTATGTTACAGGCTCGTAAATCTGTATCTCGAGAGATATATTATAGAGTCTGGAAGACTTATATTTCTTGGTGTCTTTCTCATCATTTTTCTTGGCATTCTTTTAGAATACCGAGAATTTTACAGTTTCTTCAGGATGGTTTAGATAAGGGTTTGTCTGCAAGTTCTTTGAAAGGACAAATCTCTGCTCTTTCTGTTCTTTTTCACAGAAAGATTGCTATTCTTCCTGATATTCATTGTTTTGTACAAGCTTTGGTTCGTATAAAACCTGTCATTAAGTCAATTTCTCCTCCTTGGAGTTTGAATTTGGTTCTGGGAGCTCTTCAAGCTCCTCCGTTTGAACCTATGCATTCATTGGACATTAAATTACTTTCTTGGAAAGTTTTGTTCCTTTTGGCCATCTCTTCTGCTAGAAGAGTTTCTGAATTATCTGCTCTTTCTTGTGAGTCTCCTTTTCTGATTTTTCATCAGGATAAGGCGGTGTTGCGAACTTCTTTTGAATTTTTACCTAAAGTTGTGAATTCCAACAACATTAGTAGAGAAATTGTGGTTCCTTCATTATGTCCTAATCCTAAGAATTCTAAGGAGAAATCGTTGCATTCTTTGGATGTTGTTAGAGCTTTGAAATATTATGTTGAAGCTACGAAATCTTTCCGTAAGACTTCTAGTCTATTTGTTATCTTTTCCGGTTCTAGGAAAGGCCAGAAAGCTTCTGCCATTTCTTTGGCATCTTGGTTGAAATCTTTAATTCATCTTGCCTATGTTGAGTCGGGTAAAATTCCGCCTCAGAGAATTACAGCTCATTCTACTAGGTCAGTATCTACTTCCTGGGCGTTTAGGAATGAAGCTTCGGTTGACCAGATCTGCAAAGCAGCAACTTGGTCCTCTTTGCATACTTTTACTAAATTCTACCATTTTGATGTATTTTCTTCTTCTGAAGCAGTTTTTGGTAGAAAAGTACTTCAGGCAGCGGTTTCAGTTTGAATCTTCTGCTTATGTTTTTCGTTAAACTTTATTTTGGGTGTGGATTATTTTCAGCAGGAATTGGCTGTCTTTATTTTATCCCTCCCTCTCTAGTGACTCTTGTGTGGAAAGATCCACATCTTGGGTAGTCATTATCCCATACGTCACTAGCTCATGGACTCTTGCTAATTACATGAAAGAAAACATAATTTATGTAAGAACTTACCTGATAAATTCATTTCTTTCATATTAGCAAGAGTCCATGAGGCCCGCCCTTTTTTTGTGGTGGTTATGATTTTGTATAAATCACAATTATTCCAATTCCTTATTTTATATGCTTTCGCACTTTTTTATCACCCCACTTCTTGGCTATTCGTTAAACTGAATTGTGGGTGTGGTGAGGGGTGTATTTATAGGCATTTTGAGGTTTGGGAAACTTTGCCCCTCCTGGTAGGAATGTATATCCCATACGTCACTAGCTCATGGACTCTTGCTAATATGAAAGAAATGAATTTATCAGGTAAGTTCTTACATAAATTATGTTTTTCGTGCCTTTCGAAATTTCAAGGCAGGAGCAGCATCAACTTCCTCCGCTTCAAAACAAGAGGGAACTGTTGCTCATTCCAGACAGGCCTGGAAACCTAACCAGTCCTGGAACAAGGGCAAGCAGGCCAAAAAGCCTGCTGCTGCCCCCAAGACAGCATGAAGGAACGGCCCCCTATCCAGAAACGGATCTAGTGGGGGGGCAGACTTTCTCTCTTCGCCCAGGCGTGGGCAAGAGATGTTCAGGATCCCTGGGCGTTGGAGATCATATCTCAGGGATATCTTCTGGACTTCAAAGCTTCTCCTCCACAAGGGAGATTTAATCTTTCAAGGTTATCAGCAAACCAGATAAAGAAATAGGCATTCCTAAGCTGTGTGCAAGACCTCCTAGTAATGGGAGTGATCCATCCAGTTCCGCGGACGGAACAAGGACAGGGATTTTATTCAAATCTGTTTGTGGTTCCCAAGAAAGAGGGAACCTTCAGACCAATCTTGGATCTAAAGATCTTAAACAAATTCCTCAGAGTTCCATCATTCAAAATGGAAACTATTCGGACCATCCTACCCATGATCCTAGAGGGTCAGTACATGACCACAGTGGACTTAAAGGATGCCTACCTTCACATACCGATTCACAAAGATCATCATCAGTTCCTAAGGTTTACCTTTCTAGACAGGCATTACCAATTTGTAGCTCTTCCCTTCGGGTTGGCCACTGCCCCGAGAATTTTTACAAAGGTTCTGGGCTCACTTCTGGCGGTTCTAAGATCGCGAGGCATATCGATGGCTCCGTATCTAGACGACATCCTGATACAGGCGTCAAGCTTTCAAATTGCCAAGTCTCATACAGAGATAATTCTGGAATTTCTGAGGTCGCATGGGTGGAAAGTGAACGTGGAAAAGAGTTCTCTATCACCACTCACAAGAGTCTCCTTCCTAGGGACTCTTATAGATTCTGTAGAGATGAAAATTTACCTGACGGAGTCCAGGTTATCAAAACTTCTAAATGCTTGCCGTGTCCTTCATTCCATTCCACGCCCGTCAGTGGCTCAGTGCATGGAAGTAATCGGCTTAATGGTTGCGGCAATGGACATAGTGCCATTTGCGCGCCTGCATCTCAGACCGCTGCAATTATGCATGCTAAGTCAGTGGAATGGGGATTACTCAGATTTGTCCCCTCTCCTAAATCTGGATCAAGAGACAAGAGATTCTCTTCTCTGGTGGCTTTCTCGGGTCCATCTGTCCAAGGGTATGACCTTTCGCAGGCCAGATTGGACGATTGTAACAACAGATGCCAGCCTTCTAGGTTGGGGCGCAGTCTGGAACTCCCTGAAGGCTCAGGGATCGTGGACTCAGGAGGAGAAACTCCTCCCAATAAATATTCTGGAGTTAAGAGCAATATTCAATGCTCTTCTAGCTTGGCCTCAGTTAGCAACACTGAGGTTCATCAGATTTCAGTCGGACAACATCACGACTGTGGCTTACATCAACCATCAAGGGGGAACCAGGAGTTCCCTAGCGATGTTAGAAGTCTCAAAGATAATTCGCTGGGCAGAGTCTCACTCTTGCCACCTGTCAGCGATCCACATCCCAGGCGTAGAGAACTGGGAGGCGTATTTTCTAAGTTGTCAGACATTTCATCCGGGGGAGTGGGAACTCCATCCGGAGGTGTTTGCTCAACTGGTCCATCGTTGGGGCAAACCAGAACTGGATCTCATGGCGTCTCGCCAGAACGCCAAGCTTCCTTGTTACGGATCCAGGTCCAGGGACCCGGGAGCAACGCTGATAGATGCTCTAGCAGCTCCTTGGTTCTTCAACCTGGCCTATGTGTTTCCACCGTTTCCTCTGCTCCCTCGACTGATTGCCAAAATCAAACAGGAGAGAGCATCTGTGATTCTGATAGCCCCTGCGTGGCCACGCAGGACCTGGTATGCAGACCTAGTGGACATGTCATCTCTTCCACCATGGACTCTGCCTCTGAGGCAGGACCTTCTAATACAAGGTCCTTTCAATCATCCAAATCTAATTTCTCTGAGACTGACTGCATGGAGATTGAACGCTTGATTCTATCAAGGTGTGGCTTCTCAGAGTCAGTCATTGATACCTTTAATACAGGTTCGGAGGCCTGTCACCAGGAAAATCAACCATAAGATATGGCGTAAATATTTTTATTGGTGTGAATGCAACAGTTACTCATGGAGTAAGGTTAGGATTCCTAGGATATTGTCCTTTCTCCAAGAGGGTTTGGACAAAGGCTTATCAGCTAGTTCTTTAAAAGGACAGATCTCTGCTCTGTCTATTCTTTTGCACAAGCGTCTGGCAGAATTTCCAGACGTCCAGGCATTTTGTCAGGCTTTGGTTAGGATTAAGCCTGTGTTTAAAACTGTTGCTCCCCCGTGGAGCTTAAACTTGGTTCTTAAAGTTCTTCAGGGAGTTCCGTTTGAACCCCTTCATTCCATTGATATTAAACTTTTATCTTGGAAAGTTCTGTTTTTGATGGCTATTTCCTCGGCTCGAAGAGTCTCTGAGTTATCTGCCTTACATTGTGATTCTCCTTATCTGATTTTTCATTCAGACAAGGTAGTTCTGCGTACCAAACCTGGGTTTTTACCTAAGGTGGTTTCTAACAGGAATATCAATCAAGAGATTGTTGTTCCATTATTGTGTCCTAATCCTTCTTCAAAGAAGGAACGTCTTTTGCATAATCTGGACGTAGTCCGTGCCTTGAAGTTTTACTTACAGGCTACTAAAAATTTTCGTCAAACATCTGCCCTGTTTGTCGTTTACTCTGGACAGAGGAGAGGTCAAAAAGCTTCGACAACCTCTCTCTCCTTTTGGCTTCGGAGCATAATACGCTTAGCCTATGAGACTGCTGGACAGCAGCCCCCTGAAAGGATTACAGCTCATTCTACTAGAGCTGTGGCTTCCACCTGGGCCTTTAAAAATGAGGCCTCTGTTGAACAGATTTGCAAGGCTGTGACTTGGTCTTCGCTTCACACCTTTTCAAAATTTTACAAATTTGACACTTTTGCTTCTTCGCAGGCTGTTTTTGGGAGAAAGGTTCTACAGGCAGTGGTTCCTTCCGTTTAAGTTCCTGCCTTGTCCCTCCCATCATTCGTGTACTTTAGCTTTGGTATTGGTATCCCACAAGTAATGGATGATCCGTGGACTGGATACACTTAACAAGAGAAAACATAATTTATACTTACCTGATAAATTTATTTCTCTTGTAGTGTATCCAGTCCACGGCCCGCCCTGTCCTTTTAAGGCAGTTCTAAATTTTAATTAAACTATAGTCACCGCTGCACCCTATGGTTTCTCCTTTTCTCGTCTTGTTTCGGTCGAATGACTGGATATGGCAGTGAGGGGAGGAGCTATATAGCAGCTCTGCTGTGGGTGATCCTCTTGCAACTTCCTGTTGGGAAGGAGAATATCCCACAAGTAATGGATGATCCGTGGACTGGATACACTACAAGAGAAATAAATTTATCAGGTAAGCATAAATTATGTTTTTTTATGAGGTACCCACAAAACTTATACGTACCTTGTTGATTTTCAGCAGACCTAGAATTTTTTGAAAATAATTTAATTTTGCAGAAATATCATACTTAATGAAATCTCCACTATATAAAATACATAAAATAGTACATGTTTGTGTTGTTTTCTATTGTATGCATAGTATATGTGAGCATGGGAGTCACATTTACATTGGCTCCCCTTCCCAAAACACCAACATTTAGGATATTATATCTATATTTTTCAATAACAATTGATAATTTAAAGTCTGAAGATAAAATGTGTTATTTTGGACTCTATGTACCATTTGCGAGAGGGGTGGCTTCTGTCCCTGTCCAAACTCACTCAGCGTAGCAAAACATGTTAAAATGAAACAAAAAGCATAATAGTTATACAAAAAGTCATCCTATATACAATTTCACAAAATATCACAATTTTACATTCTCCTAGTTTTCCCATTTATTTTGATTTCATTTTTTTTATTACTCCTTTGTGTTTTATGGTTGGTATAGGGGCCATCAAAGTCCCCACTTGTCAAACGCTGAAAAGTTGTGTACTTTTGGCAGGGGATCATAACCCTGGTGATCACCTGAAATTTAGAGGGGGTTATGACCTCTAATTTAAAAGATGATAATTTCCTCTTGCACGTGACAGGTTATACACCCCCTGTAAAATGCAGGTGATTGCACTTAAAGTGGCAATAACCTCCAGATGAATGTCTGTTTCTCCATCTACAGTGTGTGGAGGTCCCCAAGATTCCGATTGGAATGGGGACCCCCAGGATGACAACACATGGTCTACATTTAAACACCAATCAGAAAGCTCTACCCATGTGCTTTACCAAAAATTGTCCGGCTCCTAAGCTTACAATTCAAATAAAGATACCAAGAGAACAAATGGAGTAAATTAGAAAGTTGCTTAAAATTGCACGCTCTACCTGAATCATAAAAGTTTAATTTTGACTAGACTATCCTTTTAAGATAGTGAATGAAATTCCTTGAAGAATTTATTCAATTTTGTTGGATTTACCAGGAAGATTTTTTTAACGGATGTGCAGCAGAAATACTTGGAGTGTGCCCCATATTAAATTTACCTTTTATATTTCATATCTTTGCAGGTCAAAGATACAGTTATGGCAAGAACTTCCATGATAATCACAGAAGGAGGTCCCATCCATGCTGTGTCCACCATAGAGGCCAAACAACGCCGAAGATCACGCAAGAGTCGCACATTCTCTCCTCTGTCTGGTAACATTCAACTTTTACTTACATGGAGAGAGACCCTCAGTTAAGAAGGAAAATGGGTTATTAGCTTGTTCTATTTGGTGGTGCTCAACTTTAGTCCATTTTAGACCAATTTGTACTTTTCAGGGACATTTTATCCAGCAATGTCTATGTAGACTGCATACAGTGAAGCACCAATATCTTTTCTTTAAAAGGTCACTAACACCACCACCGTTAAGAGCCTCTTATATTGACATTTACTGGTGCATTAAAGGGAACCACAACACCTGCTTGAAAAGTTTTTAACTAACTTTCTTTGATTAAGCAAAATAAACTAACTACAATTCTGCATGCAGTCTTCATCTTACTGCATTCTGTTGCAGAAAACAGCTTTATAATTTTAATGATGATCTGCAGCCTACAATCTGATATGTCTGCTGCCATATTGTGAAGACTTGCCAATACAGTGGGTCATGTGACTAAAACGGCACCTCTTTCTATTACTAACGCTGAGGAAGCAGAGGGATCACTGCAGGGTCTTCTAAGAACGGCTTCAGTCACTGCTATAATTGTAAATACCAAGAGCATGGAAGGAAGTGGGAGGGGGAGAGGAATGCACAGGGGAAGAAAAGCTCCGGAGACAGAAAACAAACTCCTACTGCAGATATAAATGTAACCAGATACTTCTGCATTTATCTACGTTACTTACAGCCCTGAGTCTCCCTCCCCTTCTCTGCTTCCTTCCCTGCTCTTGCTATTTATAAATATAGCAGTGTCTGAAGCCTTTCGTCTTTGAAACTGCAGTCCTCACTCTGCTTCCTCAGTGTTAGAAATAGAAGGTGCCGTGTGAGTCATGTGACCTACTAATGTTGAAGACGTGCGTTACAATATGGCAGCAGACGTAGCAAGTGCTAGGCTGCTGATTAAACTTTAAATTATGAAACTGTTTTTCTACATCATAATGAAAATATGAAAATACTGCATAAATAATTGATAGCTAGTTTATTTTGTACAATTACAAGTTAGTTTAGAACATTTGAAGCAGGTGTTGTGGTTCCCTTTAAGGTTGCCTTTTAAATCAGTAGTTCTATTTGAGTGCCATGGTACAGTGTACATTTTTTTTTTTTAATTAGGACTGTGAACAGTAAGTGCATTAAGGAAAAAAAATTTTTTAACTCCAGATATAGCTATATTAAAATCATTTGTAAATGATCTTCCGGTACTTAGTTATCAAGGTAATAGCTCGAATAAAATGGGTATAAAGGCTTTGGTGCTGATTAGGAATCTCAGAATAACTCCATTTTGTTGAATGTCTGCTCTCTTATGGTTTGATATGAAACACATGGCTGGATTGTGGTGCATTTAAGCCATATCGTAGTGTGTTTTTTATTAAAACACGTCGCAACACGTAACAGAAGTGTAGTCACCATGACACCTTAAAATGTTTACATTGTGCTGTGTTAAATTAGCTTCTTGATATCTTACAGTGGCTGACTGACAGACTTTTTATGTATCTGATGTAATTGGTCCCACTTATCAGTAGCACATGCTTGCTTAGGACAGTGGCAGCAGAGGGTAACAGGCCTGAATAGATTTATAGAGCAACATGAAAATAAACCTATCAAATCCAGTGCTGCTCCATAATTTCTAAAAAGAGAAAGTACCTGAGGTAGAAGTAGGGCAGTGGAAAAGTTAGTGAGCATAGGAAGTTAAGATGAATGGAAGGACAGAAGGTGAGTGAGGGCTAATAGCTGTGCTAAATGATTTCACAAGATTTCTTCCCATTAAGTGTTTTCATCAGAGTAGTGCCAAGGCTGGGGTTAGAGCAGGACTTGGTCTCCTGTTAGGTAGTGTTTCCCTCTCATTGTGCACCAGCACAGCCACTCCTCTCAAACTTCCTCCCTTGTTGTCTTGGGCTTACACACTGACAGTTCTGTATCTCCTTAAAGGGACAGTCTACACCAGAATTTTTGTTTTAAAATATAGATAATCCCTTTATTAACCATTATCCAGTTTTGCATAACCAACACAGTTATATTATTTTATTTTTACTCTGTGATTATCTTGTATCTAAGCCTCTGCACAGTGTTATCTATATGAAACACATGATCCAACACCCTCTAGTGGTGAAAAACTGTTAAAATGCATTCTGAAAAGAGGTGGCCTTCAAGGTCTAAGAACTTTGCATATGAACCTCCTAGGTTAAGCTTTCAACTAAGAATTCCAAGAGAACAAAGCAAAATTGGTGATAAAAGTAAATTGGAAAATTGTTTAAAATTACATGACCTATCTGAATCATGAAAGTTTATTTTGGACTAGACTGTCCCTTTAATTTCTACCCCTTCAAACCACACCATGGTGCTGTTTAGAGCCAGAACATTTTTGTGACCTGCATAAGGTAAATTTCTGCACATGGGCATGGATCAGATCCGAGTCTGATGAGGGCATGTGAACGGTATAAAGGAAATAAAATAATTATGGTTATATGTTACCTATAGCCAATGGGGTTAGTGTGATACATGTTACAACTTACTGGCATCCAAGGAATTAAACACACATCATGAAAACAAAATTTCTCTTGTTAAGTGTGTTAAGTCCACGGGTCATCCATTACTTATGGGATATATTCTCCTTCCCAACAGGAAGTTGCAAGAGGATCACCCAAGCAGAGCTGCTATATAGCTCCTCCCCTCACATGTCATACCCAGTCATTCTCTTGCAACCCTCAACAAAGAAGGAGGTTGCGGGAGGAGTTGGAGTTTTTACTTAATTATTCTTCAATCAAAAGTTTATTTTAAATGGCAACGGAGTGTGCTGTTTTTCTATCTCAGGCAGTATTTGGAAGAAGAAACTGCCTGCGTTTTCTATGATATTAGCAGGCGTAACTAAGATCCACTGGCTGTTCTCGACATTCTGAGGAGTGGGGTAACTTCAGAACATGGGAATAGCATGCGGGGTCCCCCGCAAATGAGGTATGTGCAGTACAATATTTTCTGGGAATGGAATTGACTAAGAAAATACTGCTGTTACCCGTATGATGTAAGTACAGCCTTAAATGCAGTAGTAGTGACTGGTATCAGGCTGATAAATGTATGCACAGTAGAGTTATTTTCTAGGGACTAGAATTTGACTGAGAAAATACTGTTAATACTGAAATAATGCTTAAGCCTTATCTGCAGTGGTAGCGACTGGTTGCAGGCTTAGTGATAACTTTGCATGACATTTAAAGAAGTTTATTTTCAAAACGTTTACTGGCATGTTGTTCGTTTTGTGAGGTACTTTGGTGATAAATCCTTTTGGGCATGAATTTTTTTCCACATGGCTAACGTATATTTCTGCATAGAAACAGTTATACCAGGTCTCCCTCTGTTGTAAATGAGCGGGAGGGGCCTCTTTTTAGCGCCTTGTTGCGCAGTTAAAATTCTATCACAGTCTTCCTGCTTCTTCCTCCTTGATCCAGGACGTCTCTAGAGAGCTCAGGGGTCTTCAAAATTCGTTTTTGAGGGAGGTAATCAGTCACAGCAGACCTGTGACAGTGTGTTAGACTGTGATAAAAACGTTTAATATTAATTTGATATCCGTTTTTTTGGGTACTGAGGGGTTAATCATCCTGTTGCTAATGGGTGCAATCCTCTGCTAATTAATAAATTTAAAGAATTGTTGACTATAACTGAATTTAGTTCTTTGTTACTCAACTGTGTTTTTTAATAAGCGCTGCAGCGTTTTTTATATTGATTGCAAACTTATTGAAAGTATTTTCCAAGCTTGCTAGCTTCATTGCTAGTCTTTTTAAACATGTCTGATACAGAGGAATCTGCTTGTTCATTATGTTTAAAAGCCGTTGTGGAGCCCAATAGAAATATGTGTACCAATTGTATTGATGTTACGTTGAAAAATCAATCTGTACCGATTAAAAAATTATCACAAGACAACGAGGGGGCAGTTATGCCGTCTAACTCTCCTCACGTGTCAGTACCTTCGTCTCCCGCTCGGGAGGTGCGTGAGATTGAGGCGCCAAGTACATCTAGGCCCTTACAAATCACTTTACATGATATGGCTAATGTTATGAAAGAAGTATTATACAATATGCCCGAGTTAAGAGGCAAGCGCGACAGTTCTGGGTTAAGGACAGAGCGCGCCAATGACACGAGAGCCATGTCAGATACTGCGTCACAATTTGCAGAACATGAGGCCGGAGAGCTTCATTCTGTGGGTGACGGTTCTGATTCGGGGAGACCGGATTCAGAAATTTCAAATTTTAAATTTAAGCTTGAGAACCTCCGCATGTTGCTAGGGGAGGTGTTAGCAGCTCTGAATGATTGTGACACAGTGGCAATCCCAGAGAAATTATGTAAGCTGGATAAATACTACACAGTGCCGGTGTGTACTGACGTTTTTCCTATACCAAAGAGGCTTACAGAGATTATTAGTAAGGAGTGGGATAGACCTGGTGTGCCTTTTTCCCCTCCTCGGATATTTAGAAAAATGTTCCCTATAGACGCCACCACACAAGACTTATGGCAGATGGTCCCTAAGGTGGAGGGAGCAGTTTCTACTCTAGCCAAGCGTACCACTATCCCGGTGGAGGATAGCTGTGCTTTCTCAGATCCAATGGATAAAAAATTAGAGGGTTATCTTAAGAAAATGTTTGTTCAACAAGGTTTTATATTACAGCCTCTTGCATGCATTGCGCCTGTCACTGCTGCAGCGGCATTCTGGTTTGAGTCTCTGGAAGAGGCGATTCGCACAGCACCATTGGATGAGTCTCTGAGCAAGATTAGAACCCTTAAGCTGGCTAATGCGTTTGTTTCGGATGCCGTAGTGCATTTAACTAAACTTACGGCTAAAAATTCCGGATTCGCCATACAGGCGCGCAGAGCGCTTTGGCTTAAGTCTAAATTACTAAACATTCCTTTCAAATGGCACACCTTATTCGGGCCCGGCTTGAAGGAAATTATTGCTGACATTACTGGAGGTAAGGGCCACACCCTTCCTCAGGACAGGGCCAAATCAAAGGCCAAACGGTCTAATTTTCGTGCCTTTCGTAATTTCAAGGCAGGAGCAGCATCAACATCCTCCGCTCCAAAACAGGAAGGAACTACCGCTCGTTACAGACAGGGTTGGAAAGGCAACCAGTCATGGAACAAGGGCAAGCAGGCCAGAAAGCCTACTTCCGCCCCTAAGACAGCATGAAGTCAGGGCCCCCTTTCCGGAGACGGATCTAGTGGGGGGCAGACTCTCTCTCTTCGCCCAGGCTTGGGCAAGAGATGTACAGGATCCCTGGACGTTGGAGATTATATCTCAGGGATACCTTCTGGATTTCAAAACTTCTCCTCCACAAGGGAGGTTTCATCTGTCAAGGTTATCAACAAACCTAGTAAAGAAAGAGGCATTTCTACAATGTGTACAAGACCTCTTAGTGATGGGAGTAATCCACCCAGTTCCGTGGACGGAACAGGGGCAAGGGTTTTATTCAAATCTGTTTGTGGTTCCCAAGAAAGAGGGAACCTTCAGACCAATCTTAGATTTAAAAATCTTAAACAAATTCCTAAGGGTTCCATCGTTCAAGATGGAAACCATTCGGACCATCCTACCCATGATCCAAGAGGGTCAATATATGACCACAGTGGATTTAAAGGATGCCTACCTTCACATACCGATTCACAAAGATCATTATCGGTACCTAAGGTTTGCCTTTCTAGACAGGCATTACCAGTTTGTAGCGCTTCCCTTCGGGTTAGCTACGGCCCCGAGAATTTTTACAAAGGTTCTGGGCTCTCTTCTGGCGGTACTAAGACCACGAGGCATAGCGGTGGCTCCGTACCTAGACAACATTCTGATACAAGCGTCAAGTTTTCAAAATGCAAAGTCTCATACAGAGATAGTTCTAGCATTTCTGAGGTCGCATGGGTGGAAAGTGAACTTGGAAAAGAGTTCTCTGTTACCACTCACAAGGGTCCCTTTTCTAGGGACTCTTATAGATTCTGTAGAGATGATTTACCTGACGGAGTCCAGGTTATCAAAGCTTCTCAATGCTTGCCGTGTCCTTCACTCCATTCCAAGCCCATCAGTAGCTCAGTGCATGGAAGTAATCGGCTTAATGGTCGCAGCAATGGACATAGTGCCATTTGCGCGCCTACATCTTAGACCGCTGCAACTATGCATGCTAAGTCAATGGAACGGGGATTACTCAGATCTGTCCCCTTTGCTAAATCTGGACCAGGAGACCAGAGATTCTCTTCTCTGGTGGTTGTCACAGGCTCATCTGTCCAAAGGAATGACTTTTCGCAGACCAGATTGGACGATTGTAACAACAGATGTCAGCCTACTAGGCTGGGGAGCAGTCTGGAACTCCCTGAAGGCTCAGGGATTGTGGACTCAGGAGGAGAAACTCCTCCCAATAAACATTCTAGAATTAAGAGCAATATTCAATGCTCTTCTAGCTTGGCCTCAGTTGGCAACACTGAGGTTCATCAGATTTCAGTCGGACAACATCACGACTGTGGCTTACATCAATCATCAAGGGGGAACCAGGAGTTCCCTAGCGATGTTGGAAGTCTCGAAGATAATTCGCTGGGCAGAGTCTCACTCTTGCCACCTGTCAGCGATCTACATTCCAGGCGTGGAGAACTGGGAGGCGGATTTTTTAAGTCGCTAGACTTTTCATCCGGGGGAGTGGGAACTTCACCCAGAGGTATTTGCCCAACTGATTCATCGTTGGGGCAAACCGGATCTGGATCTCATGGCATCTCGCCAGAACGCCAAGCTTCCTTGTTACGGATCCAGGTCCAGGGACCCGGGAGCGGTGCTGGTAGATGCTCTAGCAGCCCCTTGGGGTTTCAACATAGCTTATGTGTTTCCACCTTTTCCGTTGCTACCTCGACTGATTGCCAGGATCAAACAGGAGAGAGCATCGGTGATTCTGATAGCGCCTGCGTGGCCACGCAGGACCTGGTATGCAGACCTAGTGGACATGTCGTCCTGTCCACCATGGTCTCTACCCCTGAGGCAGGACCTTCTAATTCAGGGTCCTTTCAACCATCCAAACCTAATTTCTCTGAGGCTGACTGCTTGGAAATTGAACGCTTGATTTTATCAAAGCGTGGGTTTTCGGATTCGGTTATTGATATATTAATACAGGCTCGGAAACCTGTTACCAGAAAAATTTACCACAAGATATGGCGTAAATATTTATATTGGTGTGAATCCAAGAGTTACTCATGGAGTAAGGTTAGGATTCCTAGGATATTGTCTTTTCTACAAGAGGGTTTAGAAAAGGGCTTATCCGCTAGTTCACTAAAGGGACAGATTTCTGCTCTGTCTATTCTTTTACACAAACTTCTGGCAGAGAATCCAGACGTCCAGGCTTTTTGTCAGGCTTTGGCTAGGATTAAGCCTGTGTTTAAAGCTGTTGCTCCTCCGTGGAGCTTAAACTTGGTTCTTAAAGTTCTTCAGGGTGTTCCGTTTGAACCCCTTCATTCCATTGATATTAAGCTTTTATCTTGGAAAGTTCTGTTTTTGATGGCTATTTCCTCGGCTCGAAGAGTCTCTGAGTTATCTGCCTTACATTGTGATTCTCCTTATCTGATCTTTCATTCAGACAAGGTAGTCCTGCGTACTAAACCTGGGTTTTTACCTAAGGTTGTTTCTAACAAGAATATCAATCAAGAGATTGTTGTTCCATCCTTATGTCCTAATCCTTCTTCAAAGAAGGAACGTCTTTTGCATAATCTAGACGTGGTCCGTGCTCTGAAGTTCTACTTACAGGCAACTAAGGGTTTTCAACAAACTTCTTCTCTGTTTGTCGTTTACTCTGGACAGAGGAGAGGTCAAAAGGCTTCGGCTACCTCTCTCTCTTTTTGGCTTCGTAGCATAATACGCTTAGCCTATGAGACTGCTGGACAGCAGCCTCCTGAAAGAATTACAGCTCATTCCACTAGAGCTGTGGATTCCACCTGGGCCTTTAAGAATGAGGCCTCTGTTGAACAGATTTGCAAGGCTGCAACTTGGTCTTCACTTCATACTTTTTCCAAATTTTACAAATTTGACACTTTTGCTTCTTCGGAGGCTGTTTTTGGGAGAAAGGTTCTACAGGCAGTGGTTCCTTCTGTTTAATGTTCCTGCCTTGCCCCTCCCATCATCCGTGTACTTTAAGCTTTGGTATTGGTATCCCATAAGTAATGGATGACCCGTGGACTGAACACACTTAACAAACATAATTTATGCTTACCTGATAAATTTATTTCTCTTGTAGTGTGTTCAGTCCACGGCCCGCCCTGTCTATTTGAGGCAGGTTCTAAATTTTAAATTATAACTCCAGTCACCACTGCACCCTATAGTTTCTCCTTTCTCGTCTTGTTTCGGTCGAATGACTGGATATGACATGTGAGGGGAAGAGCTATATAGCAGCTCTGCTTGGGTGATCCTCTTGCAACTTCCTGTTGGGAAGGAGAATATATCCCATAAGTAATGGATGACCCGTGGACTGAACACACTACAAGAGAAATAAATTTATCAGGTAAGCATAAATTATGTTTCTCTTGTTAAGTGTATCCAGTCCACGGATCATCCATTACTTATGGGATACTAACTCCTCCCCAGCAGGAAGTGCAAGAGGATTCACCCAGCAGAGCTGCTATATAGCTCCTCCCCTAACTGCCATTACCAGTCATTCTCTTGCACCCAACGAATAGATAGGATGTGTGAGAGGACTGTGGTGATTATACTTAGTTTCATACCTTCAATCAAAAGTTTGTTATTTTATAATAGCACCGGAGTGTGTTATTCCTTCTCTGGTAGAATTTGAAGAAGAATCTACCTGAGTTTTTCTATGATTTTAGCCGGAGTAGTTAAGATCATATTGCTGTTTCTCGGCCATCTGAGGAGAGGTAAACTTCAGATCAGGGGACAGCGGGCAGATTAATCTGCAAAGAGGTATGTAGCAGCTTATTATTTTCTGACAATGGAATTGATGAGAAAATTCTGCCATACCGATATAATGTAAACTCAGCCTTAAATGCAGTAGCAGCAACTGGTATCAGGCTGTCATGTATGTATATTTTACACTTCAGTATTCTGGGGAATGGCACTTCACTGGAATTATACTGTATGCATAAAACTTTAGCCTAATTTGCAGGGACTAGCAACAGGCTTTTTAATAACACTCAATTTAATAATGTTAAACGTTTTTTGCTGGCATGTAAAATCGTTTAATTTTCTGAGGTACTGGGTGAAAAAATGTTTTGGGCACTATTTTTTTCCACTTGGCAGTCGTTTTATTTAATTTATGACAGTTTACTGATCTCTCTCACTGTTATTCACTCACAGCAGAGCTGTGAGATTGTACTAACTGTATTGATGCTACTTTAAATAAAAGTCAATCTGTACAAATTGAACATATTTCACCAAACAACGAGGGGAGAGTTATGCCGACTAACTCGCCTCATGTGTCAGTACCTGCATCTTCCGCTCGGGAGGTGCGTGATATTGTAGCGCCGAGTACATCTGGGCGGCCATTACAAATCACATTACAGGATATGGCTACTGTTATGACTGAAGTTTTGGCTAAATTACCAGAACTAAGAGGTAAGCGTGATCACTCTGGGGTGAGAACAGAGTGCGCTGATAATATTAGGGCCATGTCAGACACTGCGTCACAATTTGCAGAACATGAGGACGGAGAGCTTCATTCTGCGGGTGACGGTTCTGATCCAAACAAACTGGATTCAGATATTTCAAATTTTAAATTTAAGCTGGAAAACCTCCGTGTATTACTAGGGGAGGTGTTAGCGGCTCTGAATGATTGTAACACAGTTGCAATACCAGAGAAAATGTGTAGGTTGGATAAATATTTTGCGGTACCGGCGAGTACTGACGTTTTTCCTATACCTAAGAGACTTACTGAAATTGTTATTAAGGAGTGGGATAGACCCGGTGTGCCGTTCTCACCCCCTCCGATATTTAGAAAGATGTTTCCAATAGACGCCACCACACGGGACTTATGGCAAACGGTCCCTAAGGTGGAGGGAGCAGTTTCTACTTTAGCTAAGCGTACCACTATCCCGGTGGAGGATAACTGTGCCTTTTCAGATCAAATGGATAAAAAGTTAGAGGGTTACCTTAAGAAAATGTTTGTTCAACAAGGTTTTATATTGCAACCTCTTGCATGCATTGCGCCTGTCACGGCTGCAGCAGCATTTTGGTTTGAGTCTCTGGAAGAGACACTTGAATCAGCTCCATTAGATGAGATTACACACAAGCTTAAAGCCCTTAAGTTAGCTAACTCATTTATTTCAGATGCCGTAGTACATTTAACTAAACTTACGGCTAAGAATTCCGGATTCGCCATTCAGGCACGCAGAGCACTGTGGCTAAAATCCTGGTCAGCTGATGTTACTTCTAAATCTAAATTGCTTAATATACCTTTCAAAGGGCAGACCTTATTCGTGCCCGGGTTGAAAGAAATTATCGCTGACATTACAGGAGGTAAAGGCCATGCCCTGCCTCAAGACAGAGCCAAACCTAAGGCTAGACAGTCTAATTTTCGTTCCTTTCGTAATTTCAAAGCAGGAGCAGCATCAACTTCCTCTGCACCAAAACAGGAAGGAGCTGTTGCTCGCTACAGACAAGGCTGGAGACCTAACCAGTCCTGGAACAAGGGCAAGCAGGCCAGGAAACCTGCTGCTGCCCCTAAGACAGCATGAATCGAGGGCCCCCGATCCGGGAACGGATCTAGTGGGGGGCAGACTTTCTCTCTTCGCCCAGGCTTGGGCAAGAGATGTCCAGGATCCCTGGGCGTTAGAGATCATATCTCAGGGATACCTTCTAGACTTCAAATTCTCTCCCGCAAGAGGGAGATTTCATCTGTCAAGGTTGTCAACAAACCAAATAAAGAAAGAGGCGTTTCTACGCTGCGTACAAGATCTTTTATTAATGGGAGTGATCCATCCGGTTCCGCGGTCGGAACAAGGACAAGGGTTTTACTCAAATCTGTTTGTGGTTCCCAAAAAAGAGGGAACTTTCAGGCCAATCTTGGATTTAAAGATCCTAAACAAATTCCTAAGAGTTCCATCGTTCAAAATGGAAACTATTCGGACAATTTTACCCATGATCCAAAAGGGTCAGTACATGACCACAGTGGATTTAAAGGATGCTTACCTTCACATACCGATTCACAAAGATCATTACCGGTATCTAAGGTTTGCCTTTCTAGACAGGCATTACCAGTTTGTAGCTCTTCCATTCGGATTGGCTACGGCTCCGAGAATCTTCACAAAGGTTCTGGGTGCTCTTCTGGCGGTACTAAGACCGCGAGGAATTGCGGTAGCTCCGTACCTAGACGACATTCTGATACAAGCTTCAAGCTTTAAGCTTTCAAACTGCCAAGTCTCATACAGAGTTAGTACTGGCATTTCTAAGGTCGCATGGATGGAAGGTGAACGAAAAGAAGAGTTCTCTCTTTCCACTCACAAGAGTTCCCTTCTTGGGGACTCTTACAGATTCTGTAGAAATGAAGATTTACCTGACAGAAGACAGGTTAACAAAGCTTCAAAATGCATGCCGTGTCCTTCATTCCATTCAACACCCGTCAGTAGCTCAATGCATGGAGGTGATCGGCTTAATGGTAGCAGCAATGGACATAGTATAGATAAAGGGGAATCAGTGGATGTGATATACTTAGATTTTGCAAAGGCATTTGATACAGTGCCACATGAGAGATTAATGCACAAAATTAAGGGACTGGGAATAGCTGAAAATGTTAGCTCATGGATAAATAACTGGATAAAAGATAGGGAGCAACGAGTAGTAGTAAATGGATCATACTCAGATTGGACAAAGGTAATCAGTGGCGTCCCCCAGGGATCAGTACTGGGCCCTGTTCTTTTTAATATTTTTATAAATGACTTGGAGCAAGGATTAAATAGCGACATCTCTATTTTTGCAGATGATACTAAGTTAAGTAAGGTCATAAGGTCAGAGCAGGACGAACTGTCTTTACAAAGGGATTTGCTAAAATTAGAACTATGGGCAAGTGAATGGAAAATGAGATTTAATACGGAAAAATGCAAGGTTCTACATTTTGGAAGTAAAAATAAGCAGGCTACATATTTTTTAAATGGGACAAGACTTAGCCAAACACAGGAGGAAAGGGATTTGGGAGTAGTAATAGATAACAAGCTAAAGATGGGTGCACAATGCAGGGCAGCGGCTTCAAAGGCTAATAAGATACTAGCATGTATTAAAAGAGGTATTGATTCAAGGGAGGAAAGCATAATTCTGTCATTATATAAAGCCCTGGTAAGACCTCACCTTGAGTTTGGAGTGCAGTTCTGGGGACCAATTGCTAAAAAAGATATTGCAGAACTAGAAAAAGTTCAGAGAAGGGCCACAAAGCTAATAAGGGGATTGGAGAAATTAACCTATGAGGAGAGGCTAGCCAAACTGGGTCTGTTTTCTTTAGAAAAAAGGCGCTTGAGAGGTGACATGATTACTTTATATAAATATATTCAAGGCCCATATACAGAGATGGCAGAAGCTCTGTTTATTCCAAGAAAATTGTTTCTGACAAGAGGTCATAATTTAAGGTTGGAGGAAAGGAGATTTAATCTCCTGCAACGGAAACGTTTTTTCACTGTGAGAGCAATAAAATTGTGGAACTCATTACCAAAGGAGGTAGTGAATGCCAATACCATAGATACATTTAAAAATAGTCTGGATAAGTTTCTGTATACTAACAAAATTCATGGATATGATTGCTAGTATTAAATGGGTCACATTTTAATGGGGTTATTTAAGCTTAACTGGAGCTTTTTGTAAGTATTTTAGATTTGTATAGGTTGAACTCGATGGACTTCAGTCTTTTTTTCAACCTTATCTACTATGTTACTATGTTACTATGTAGTACCCTTTGCACGCCTACATCTCAGACCGCTGCAATTGTGCATGCTAAGTCAGTGGAATGGGGATTACTCAGACTTGTCCCCTACTCTGAATCTGGATCAAGAGACCAGAAATTCTCTTCTATGGTGGCTTTCTCGGCCACATCTGTCCAGGGGGATGCCATTCAGCAGGCCGGACTGGACAATTGTAACAACAGACGCCAGCCTACTAGGTTGGGGCGCTGTCTGGAATTCTCTGAAGGCTCAGGGACAATGGAATCAGGAGGAGAGTCTCCTACCAATAAACATTCTGGAATTGAGAGCAGTTCTCAATGCCCTTCTGGCTTGGCCCCAGTTAACAACTCGGGGGTTCATCAGGTTTCAGTCGGACATCATCACGACTGTAGCTTACATCAACCATCAGGGAGGGACAAGAAGCTCCCTAGCAATGATGGAGGTATCAAAGATAATTCGCTGGGCAGAGTCTCACTCTTGCCACCTGTCAGCAATTCACATCCCGGGAGTGGAGAACTGGGAGGCGGATTTCTTAAGTCGTCAGACTTTTCATCCGGGGAGTGGGAACTTCATCCGGAGGTCTTTGCCCAAATACTTCGACGTTGGGGCAAACCAGAGATAGATCTCATGGCGTCTCGACAGAACGCCAAGCTTCCTCGTTACGGGTCCAGATCCAGGGATCCGGGAGCGGTTCTGATA
This sequence comes from Bombina bombina, assembly GCF_027579735.1. NCBI lineage: Eukaryota > Metazoa > Chordata > Amphibia > Anura > Bombinatoridae > Bombina > Bombina bombina. The sequence continues at coordinate 350,587,001 of NC_069499.1, forward strand.
GATGCTTTGACAGCACCTTGGACCTTCGGGATGGCTTATGTGTTTCCACCCTTCCCGATGCTTCCTCGATTGATTGCCAGAATCAAACAGGAGAGAGCATCAGTGATTCTAATAGCGCCTGCATGGCCACGCAGGACTTGGTATGCAGATCTAGTGGACATGTCATCCTGTCCACCTTGGTCGCTACCTCTGAAACAGGACCTTCTGATCCAGGGTCCCTTCAAACATCAAAATCTAATTTCTCTGAAGCTGACTGCTTGGAAATTGAACGCTTGATTTTATCAAAACGTGGTTTTTCTGAGTCAGTTATTGATACCTTAATACAGGCTAGGAAGCCTGTTACCAGAAAGATTTACCATAAGATATGGCGCAAATACTTATATTGGTGCGAATCCAAGAGTTACTCATGGAGTAAGGTTAGGATTCCGAGGATATTGTCTTTTCAACAAGAAGGTTTAGAAAAGGGTTTATCCGCTAGTTCCTTAAAGGGACAGATTTCAGCTCTGTCCATTCTTTTACACAAACGTCTGTCAGAAGTTCCGGACGTTCAAGCTTTTTGTTAGGCTTTAGCTAGGATCAAGCCTGTGTTTAAAACTGTTGCTCCACCATGGAGTTTGAACTTAGTTCTTAATGTTTTACAGGGGGTTCCGTTTGTACCCCTTCATTCCATTGATATCAAGTTGTTATCTTGGAAAGTTCTGTTTTTAATGGCGATTTCCTCGGCTCGAAGAGTCTCTGAGTTATCTGCCTTACATTGTGATTCTCCTTATCTGATTTTTCATTCAGACAAGGTAGTTCTGCGTACTAAACCTGGGTTCCTACCTAAGGTGGTCACTAACAGGAATATCAATCAAGAGATTGTGGTTCCATCTTTGTGTCCTAATCCTTCTTCGAAAAAGGAACGTCTGCTACACAATCTAGATGTAGTCCGTGCCCTGAAATTTTATCTACAGGCAACTAAGGATTTTCGACAAACGTCTTCCCTGTTTGTCGTTTATTCTGGTCAGAGGAGAGGTCAAAAAGCTTCGGCTACCTCTCTCTCCTTTTGGCTTCGTAGCATAATACGGTTAGCCTATGAGACTGCTGGACAGCAGCCTCCTGAAAGAATTACAGCACATTCTACTAGAGCTGTGGCTTCCAATTGGGCCTTTAAGAATGAGGCTTCTGTTGAACAGATTTGCAAGGCTGCAACTTGGTCTTCTCTTCATACTTTTTCCAAATTTTACAAATTTGACACTTTTGCTTCTTCGGAGGCTGTTTTTGGGAGAAAGGTTCTTCAGGCAGTGGTTCCTTCCGTATAAAGATCCTGCCTGTCCCTCCCGTCATCCGTGTACTTTAGCTTTGGTATTGGTATCCCATAAGTAATGGATGACCCGTGGACTGACTACACTTAACAGGAGAAAACATAATTTATGCTTACCTGATAAATTCCTTTCTCCTGTAGTGTAGTCAGTCCACGGCCCGCCCTGTTTTTTATGGCAGGTCTAAATTTTAAATTATGCTCCAGTCACCACTGCACCCTATAGTTTCTCCTTTCTCGTTTGGTTTTCGGTCGAATGACTGGGTGTGACGTAGAGGGGAGGAGCTATATAGCAGCTCTGCTTGGGTGATCCTCTTGCACTTCCTGTTGGGGAGGAGTTAATATCCCATAAGTAATGGATGACCCGTGGACTGACTACACTACAGGAGAAAGGAATTTATCAGGTAAGCATAAATTATGTTTTTCTCCAAAACGAAGTTTCATAACGTTCTAAAAGTTATATATTTTATTCACTGATGATGTCACGTTATCCTGCCCACTATTTTCAGCACTGCATGTTCAAAATACTTAAACCAATAACTTTGTGTTTAAAGCGCCATTTTGAAACCTAGCTATTGTAAACGGATTGGTACAGAGCAAAGGATACCCACGAAGTGGGTTTGGAAAACAAATTTGCAGACAAGATTTCTGATATACGGTAGAGATATGTTAATGAAATGCTATTGATAAAAAGCGTATTTGGGGTAGTTAGTAACAGGCATAGAAAATATTTACTTACAGTGGCCCTTTAATTTTTTCTTGCTTGATTGATTTGTTTAAGAGCACTAAAAAAGAGAATATTTGCCCTTGTTGGTGTTTTTGTGGGGTTGTTATTACTCATGGACTCCACAGCTTGGATAATAGTTACCAGAAGTAATGGATCGTGGACTCTCACCACCAGTAGGAAAGAAATAATAATTTATGCTTACATGATAAATTTATTTCATGGTGTTGATAGTCCACGAGATCCACCCTTTGTGTTTTGGCTTTAGTATTTTCTTTAACACATCCTTTTTTTTTTTTTCCTGCTACTTTTATGGCTTATTCATTTCCTTCCTAAGATTGGGAGAGTCCACGGCTTCATTCCTTACTGTTGGGAAATACAACACCTGGCCACCAGGAGGAGGCAGAGACACCCCAGCCAAAGGCTTAAATATCCCTCCCACTTCCTCACTACCCCACTCATTCTTTGCCTATCGTCACGATAGGAGATGGCAGAGAAGTGTCAGAAGATTCAGAGAGTCCTGAAAAAAAAGGGTATCTGCCCTTCAAGACAGGACTGGAGTTATAAGTAATCATGTCAACCTCTCTGTGAGAGTATTGATGAAAGTTAGAGTCTGGAGATGCAGGGAAAGTTTTTCTGCGAAACCATCCAGACTACTGCTAACAGCTCCTAAGCAATAAGTGTTGACAAGTTTCACTGCCTGCTTTCTCTCACTCAAGTCCTTGTTGGGAGCAGTGCTATAAGACTCACACTTCAGAGACTGTGTTCTGTTCTACAGCATGGATCCTGGAGGTAGGATAGTTTCAATTTTTTACACAAAACACGCTAGAACAGGGTCACAGTGTGGCTCCTTTATACTTTGATAGGATCCAGGGCTAATATCCTCTGAGGGGAGTTTATTGAACAGTTGGGGTTAATTAATCAGTTTATTAATTATTAACATGCTGCTTTGTGTGATTTTGTTTTCTGGGCTCATAGACTGTGGTTTTGGCTGGAACAAATAGGTTTCACTTTCATTTTTGAAAGTGTTGCACAGCTCCTTTTAACTTGCTGTACTTTTCATAGCATGTGGTCTATGTTCATTTCCTCCATTCCAGCTGAGACTTCAACCTGAGGAGAGCGTTTCCTCTGTTAAAGGGACACTGAACCGTAATGTTTTCTTTCATGATTCAGATGGAGAATATATTGGTGTGAATCCAAGAGTTACTCATGGAGTAAGGTTAGGATTCCTAGGATATTGTCTTTTCTACAAGAGGGTTTAGAAAAGGGCTTATCCGCTAGTTCACTAAAGGGACAGATTTCTGCTCTGTCTATTCTTTTACACAAACTTCTGGCAGAGAATCCAGACGTCCAGGCTTTTTGTCAGGCTTTGGCTAGGATTAAGCCTGTGTTTAAAGCTGTTGCTCCTCCGTGGAGCTTAAACTTGGTTCTTAAAGTTCTTCAGGGTGTTCCGTTTGAACCCCTTCATTCCATTGATATTAAGCTTTTATCTTGGAAAGTTCTGTTTTTGATGGCTATTTCCTCGGCTCGAAGAGTCTCTGAGTTATCTGCCTTACATTGTGATTCTCCTTATCTGATCTTTCATTCAGACAAGGTAGTCCTGCGTACTAAACCTGGGTTTTTACCTAAGGTTGTTTCTAACAAGAATATCAATCAAGAGATTGTTGTTCCATCCTTATGTCCTAATCCTTCTTCAAAGAAGGAACGTCTTTTGCATAATCTAGACGTGGTCCGTGCTCTGAAGTTCTACTTACAGGCAACTAAGGGTTTTCAACAAACTTCTTCTCTGTTTGTCGTTTACTCTGGACAGAGGAGAGGTCAAAAGGCTTCGGCTACCTCTCTCTCTTTTTGGCTTCGTAGCATAATACGTTTAGCCTATGACACTGCTGGACAGCAGCCTCCTGAAAGAATTACAGCTCATTCCACTAGAGCTGTGGATTCCACCTGGGCCTTTAAGAATGAGGCCTCTGTTGAACAGATTTGCAAGGCTGCAACTTGGTCTTCACTTCATACTTTTTCCAAATTTTACAAATTTGACACTTTTGCTTCTTCGGAGGCTGTTTTTGGGAGAAAGGTTCTACAGGCAGTGGTTCCTTCTGTTTAATGTTCCTGCCTTGTCCCTCCCATCATCCGTGTACTTTAAGCTTTGGTATTGGTATCCCACAAGTAATGGATGACCCGTGGACTGAACACACTTAACAAGAGAAAACATAATTTATGCTTACCTGATAAATTTATTTCTCTTGTAGTGTGTTCAGTCCACGGCCCGCCCTGTCTATTTGAGGCAGGTTCTAAATTTTAAATTATAACTCCAGTCACCACTGCACCCTATAGTTTCTCCTTTCTCGTCTTGTTTCGGTCGAATGACTGGATATGACATGTGAGGGGAGGAGCTAAATAGCAGCTCTGCTTGGGTGATCCTCTTGCAACTTCCTGTTGGGAAGGAGAATATATCCCATAAGTAATGGATGACCCGTGGACTGAACACACTACAAGAGAAATAAATTTATCAGGTAAGCATAAATTATGTTTTGTAGCTCCTTGGTTTTAAACGAATTTGTAAACCTGGGGTGTTAGTTCTACCATGGATTATATAAAATGATTACTCTTCCTGGAGAAAGTCTACAAATAAGACGGTGTACTTACCAGCTATTTAATCTTCTGGTTCACATAGTGTCTTCAGGATGTACACAATAATACCATTTCATTACCACAGCAAAACAGGTGCAGAAAGAGGGGTCTCCACTATAGGACAACAAAATGGTCATCTAAAAAAAAGCTTTGGTACAGACTCTTGTAAAAATTTAAATAGCAAGCCAGGCTATTCTATTATTAGGTATTGAAACGAGAAGGAAACTAATATGTAAAGGATTTCTACTTATTCACCTTGTCAGATACATCTATGGGTTATCATAAGTAGTAGTACTTTAAGCAATAATTGAATTCAATAGAGTAAGAGCAGAGACCACAAAAGAATGGGTATGCTAAAAAAAAAGTTTGCTTTTATGTATGTAAATACTTGAATAAAGGTATATTAAAATGTAGCTTTTAATTAAATTTGAATTTAAAAGAAGCGGCAAAAAAGGGTTTTAAGAGTTGCTTGTTGCTCGTTCACACACACACACACATTTAAAAACGCACCAGTGTAATTATGAGGTACATAGTTAAAACTAGTATTTGATTAAAGGGACACTGAACCCAATTTTTTTCTTTCGTGATTCAGATAGAGCATGCAATTTTAAGCAACTTTCTAATTTACTCCTATTATCAATTTTTCTTCGTTCTCTTGCTATCTTTATTTGAAAAGGAAGGCATCTAAGATTTGTTTTTGTTTCAGAACTCTGGACAGCACTTTTTTTATTGGTGGATGAATTTACCCACCAATCAGCAAGAACATCCTAGGTTATTCACCAAAAATGGGCCGGCATCTAAACTTAAATTCTTGCATTTCAAATAAAGATACCAATAGAATAAAGAAAATTTAATAGGAGTATATTAGGAAGTTAATTAAAATTTCATGCTCTATCTGAATCACGAAAGAAAAAATTTGGGTTCAGTTTCCCTTTAAATAATAGTACTAGAGAGAGGAGACTGATATATTCTTACGACACCAACGGGTACTGTGTCTTAAAGGGACATTAAACACTAAATACACGCTAGATAGAATGATGCATTCAAAGAAAAGATTAGTCCATGACTAACATGTAGATGTATTTTTTAAAGTTTCATTAGTTGTTTAAAAAGTGACAAAATAAGTGTAAAGTTTTAGTGTCTATAAAACACTGTGAGCTGCCATGTTGTAACTTGTTTTACCTTCTCTGCTGTGGCCAATTAGGGACCGTTATAAATAGGTCACTAGAGTGTGCAGCCAGTGGTTGTGCTGGATTTAACAGTGTTCTGCACTTCCATTTCTAACAGGAACTGAAAAGCTCACAATTTCAGAATGGAATTACAGGCAAAGAGGACAAAATAAATAATGAAAGTATATTGCAGAGTTGTTTTATATATACAATTTATCATTTTATATTACATCTCAAAGTGTTTAATGTCCCTTTAAATAAATTCTTGATTCACAAGGTCAGCCTCCACTGCAACATATTACAGCTCAGTCTACTTGGTCAGTCACCACTTCTTAGGTTTTCAAGAATGAGGCTTCAGTTGACCAAATTTGCAAGGCAGCTACTTGGTCTTCTTTGCATACTTTTTACAAAATTCTACCATTTTTATGTTTTTGCTTCTTCTGAGGCAGCCTTTGGTAAGAAGGTCCTTCGAGCAGTTACTTCAGCTTAAAGGATTACTTTCTGTTATAATTTTTAAGCTAAACAACTAACATATTAAAGTTAATAAACATTAATTAAAACCTACTGACCTATATTTTCTCCAAAACGAAGTTTCATAACGTTCTAAAAGTTATATCTTTTATTCACCGATGATGTCACGTTATCCTGCCCACTATTTTCAGCACTGTGTGTTCAAAATACTTAAACCAATAACTTTGTGTTTAAAGCGCCATTTTGAAACCTAGCTATTGTAAATGGATTGGTACAGAGCAAAGGATACCCACGAAGTGGGTTTGGAAAACAAATTTGCAGACAAGATTTCTGATATACGGTAGAGATATGTTAATGAAATGCTATTGATAAAAATCGTATTTGGGGTAGTTAGTAACAGGCATAGAAAATATTTACTTACAGTGGCCCTTTAATTTTTTCTTGATTGATTTGTTTAAGAGCACTAAAAAAGAGAATATTTGCCCTTGTTGGTGTTTTTGTGGGGTTGTTATTACTCGTGGACTCCACAGCTTGGATATTAGTTACCAGAAGTAATGGATCGTGGACTCTCACCACCAGTAGGAAAGAAATAATAATTTATGCTTACATGATAAATTTATTTCATGGTGTTGATAGTCCACGAGATCCACCCTTTGTGTTTTGGCTTTAGTATTTTCTTTAACACATCCTTTTTTTTTTTTTCCTGCTACTTTTATGGCTTATTCATTTCCTTCCTAAGATTGGGAGAGTCCACGGCTTCATTCCTTACTGTTGGGAAATACAACACCTGGCCACCAGGAGGAGGCAGAGACACCCCAGCCAAAGGCTTAAATATCCCTCCCACTTCCTCACTACCCCACTCATTCTTTGCCTATCGTCACGATAGGAGATGGTAGAGAAGTGTCAGAAGATTCGGAGAGTCCTGAAAAAAAAGGGTATCTGCCCTTCAAGACAGGACTGGAGTTATAAGTAATCATGTCAACCTCTCTGTGAGAGTATTGATGAAAGTTAGAGTCTGGAGATGCAGGGAAAGTTTTTCTGCGAAACCATCCAGACTACTGCTAACAGCTCCTAAGCAATAAGTGTTGACGAGTTTCACTGCCTGCTTTCTCTCACTCAAGTCCTTGTCGGGAGCAGTGCTCTAAGACTCACACTTCAGAGACTGTGTTCTGTTCTACAGCATGGATCCTGGAGGTAGGATAGTTTCAATTTTTTACACAAAACACGCTAGAACAGGGTCACAGTGTGGCTCCTTTATACTTTGATAGGATCCAGGGCTAATATCCTCTGAGGGGAGTTTATTGAACAGTTGGGGTTAATTAATCAGTTTATTAATTATTAACATGCTGCTTTGTGTGATTTTGTTTTCTGGGCTCATAGACTGTGGGTTTTGGCTGGAACAAATAGGTTTCACTTTCAATTTTGAAAGTGTTGCACAGCTCCTTTTAACTTGCTGTACTTTTCATAGCATGTGGTCTATGTTCATTTCCTCCATTCCAGCTGAGACTTCAACCTGAGGAGAGCGTTTCCTCTGTTAAAGGGACACTGAACCCTAATGTTTCCTTTCATGATTCAGATGGAGAAATAGGAGTAAATTAGAAAGTTGCTTAAAATGTCATGCTCTAACATTGGTGTGTCCGGTCCACGGCGTCATCCATAACTTGTGGGAATATTCTCTTCCCCAACAGGAAATGGCAAAGAGCACAGCAAAAGCTGTCCATAAAGTCCCTCCTAGGCTCCGCCCACCCCAGTCATTCCCTTTGCCGCTGAACAAGCAGCATCTCCACGGAGATGGTGAAGAGTATGTGGTGTTTAGTTGTAGTTTTTTATTCTACTATCAAGAGTTTGTTATTTTAAAATAGTGCTGGTATGTACTATTTACTCTGAAACAGAAAAGGATGAAGAGTTCTGTTTGTGAGAGGAGTATGATTTTAGCAGCAGTAACTAAAATCGTTCTCTGTTCCCACACAGGACTGTTGAGATGAGATAACTTCAGTTGGGGGGAACAGTTGGCAGACTTTTCTGCTTAAGGTATGATTAGCCATATTTCTAACAAGACTGTGTAATGCTGGAAGGCTGTCATTTTCCCCTCATGGGGACCGGTAAGCCATTTTCTTAGTCTCAAACAGAATAAAGGGCTTAATATGGGCTATAAAACTGGTAGACACTTTTATGGGCTAGATCGATTGCTTTATTTGGGCATTTTATACAGTTTGATGTTGAAAAATCACACTTTATATCTTTGGGGAACGTTTTTTTACGTCAGGCACTGGTTTAGACACCTTCCCAGTCAGGAAGGGCCTTCACTGTAGTAGGCAGAGCCTCATTTTCGCGCTATTACTGCGCAGTTACTTTTGAGAGCAGTACATGCAGCTGCATGTGTGTGGGTCTGGAAGTAGTTGAAAAAGTTCCTAGAAGGCTTCATTTGGTATCGTATACCCCCCTGGGTTTGGTAAAGTCGCAGCAAAGGCTGGAGCTGGGACTGTAGAGGGGTTAAAACTGTAAACGGCTCCGGTTTCCTCATTTTAAGGGTTAAAGGTCTGAAATTTGGGGTGCAATGCTTTGAATGCTTTAAGACACTGTGGTGAAAATTTGGTTAAAATTGAACAATTCCTTCATAGTTTTTCACATATTCAGTAAAAAAGTGTGCCCTGTTTAAAATTTAAAGAGACAGTAACGGTTTTGTTTTAAAACGGTTTTTGTACTTTATTGACAAGTTTAAGCCTGTTTAGCATGTCTGTGCCTTCAGATAGACTATGTTCTGTATGTATGGAAGCCAATGTGTCTCCCCCTTCAAATATGTGTGATAATTGTGCCATAGCGTCCAAACAAAGTAAGGACAGTACTGCCACAGATAGTAAAGTTGCCTAAGATGATTCATCAGATGAAGGGAGTAGACATAGTTCTACATCATCTCCTTCTGTGTCTACACCAGTTTTGCCCATGCAGGAGACCCCTAGTACTTCTAGCGCGCCAATGCTTGTTACTATGCAACAATTGACGGCAGTAATGGATAACTCCATAGCAAATATTTTATCCAAGATGCCTGCATTTCAGAGAAAGCGCGATTGCTCTGTTTTAAACACTGTAGAGCAGGAGGGCGCTGATAATTGCTCTGTCATACCCTCACACCAATCTGAAGTGGCTATGAGGGGGGTTTTGTCAGATGGGGAAATTTCTGATTCAGGTAGAATTTCTCAACAGGCAGAACCTGATGTTGTGACATTTAAATTTAAATTAGAGCATCTCCGCGCACTGCTTAAGAAGGTGCTATCTACTCTGGATGATTGTGACAACCTGGTCATTCTAGAAAAATTGTGCAAGATGGACAAGTTCCTAGAGGTTCCGGTGCACCCCGACGCTTTTCCTATACCCAAGCGGGTAGCGGACATAGTGAATAAGGAGTGGGAGAAGCCCGGCATACCTTTTGTCCCCCCTCCTATATTTAAGAAATTATTTCCTATGGTCGACCCCAGAAAGGACTTATGGCAGACAGTCCCTAAGGTCGAGGGGGCAGTTTCTACACTAGCCAAGCGCACTACTATTCCTATCGAGGATAATTGTGCTTTCAAAGATCCTATGGATAAAAAATTGGAGGGTTTGCTTAAAAAGATTTTTGTACAGCAAGGTTACCTCCTGCAACCTATTTTGTGCATTATTCCTGTCACTACAGCAGCGTGGTTCTGGTTCGAGGAACTAGAAAAGTCGCTCAGTAGAGAGACTCCGTATGAGGAGGTTATGGACAGAATTCACGCACTTAAGTTAGCTAATTCCTTTATTTTAGATGCCGCTTTACAGTTAGCTAGATTAGCGGCGAAAAATTCAGGGTTTGCAATTGTGGCGCGCAGAGCGCTCTGGCTAAAGTCTTGGTCAGCGGATGTATTTTCCAAGACAAAATTGCTTAATATCCCTTTCAAGGGTAAAACCCTTTTTGGGCCAGAATTGAAAGAGATTATCTCAGACATCACTGGGGGTAAGGGCCATGCCCTCCCACAAGATAGGCCTTTCAAGGCCAAGAATAAGTCTAATTTTCATTCCTTTCGCAATTTCAGGAACGGACCGGCCTCCAACTCTGCAGCCTCTAGACAAGAGGGTAATGCTTCGCAAACCAAACCAGCTTGGAAACAGATGCAAGGCTGGAACAAGGGTAAGCAGGCCAAGAAGCCTGCTGCTGCTACCAAAACAGCATGAAGGAGTAGCCCCCGATCCGGGACCGGATCTAGTAGGGGGCAGACTCTCTTTCTCTTCGCTCAGGCTTGGGCAAGAGATGTTCAGGATCCCTGGGCACTAGAAATAGTTTCTCAGGGTTATCTTCTGGAATTCAAGGAACTAATCCCAAGGGGAAGGTTCCACATGTCTCACTTATCTTCAAACCAAATAAAGAGACAGGCATTCTTACATTGTGTAGAAGACCTGTTAAAAATGGGAGTGATACACCCAGTTCCAACTGTGGAACAAGGACTGGGGTTTTACTCAAATCTGTTTGTAGTACCCAAAAAAGAGGGAACCTTCAGACCAATTCTGGATTTAATGATTCTAAACAAATTTCTCAGAGTGCCATCGTTCAAAATGGAAACTATTCGAACGATTTTACCTACAATCCAGGAGGGTCAATTTATGACTACCGTGGATCTAAAAGATGCGTATCTACATATTCCTATCCACAAAGATCATCATCAGTTCCTAAGGTTCGCCTTTCTGGACAAACATTACCAGTTTGTGGCTCTCCCATTCGGGCTAGCCACTGCTCCAAGGATTTTCACAAAGGTGCTCGGGTCCCTTCTAGCGGTTCTAAGACCAAGGGGCATTGCAGTAGCACCTTACTTGGACGACATTCTGATACAAGCGTCGTCTCTTTCAAAGGCAAAGGCTCACACAGACATCGTTCTGGCCTTTCTCAGATCTCACGGGTGGAAGGTGAACATAGAAAAAAGTTCCCTGTCTCTGTCGACAAGAGTTCCTTTCTTGGGGACAATAATAGATTCTTTAGAAATGAAGATTTTCCTGACAGATGTCAAAGTCAAAACTTCTAAACGCTTGTCAAGTTATTCACTCTGTTCCACGACCTTCCATAGCTCAGTGCATGGAAGTAGTAGGGTTGATGGTTGCAGCAATGGACATTCATCTAAGACCATTACAACTGTGCATGCTGAAACAGTGGAATGGAGACTATACAGACTTGTCTCCAATGATTCAAGTAGATCAGAAGACCAGAGACTCACTCCGTTGGTGGCTAACCCAGGATCACCTGTCCCAGGGAATGAGCTTCCGCAGACCAGAGTGGGTCATCGTCACGACCGACGCCAGTCTAGTGGGCTGGGGCACGGTCTGGGACTCCCTGAAAGCTCAGGGTCTATGGTCTCGGGAAGAGTCTCTTCTCCCGATAAACATTCTGGAACTGAGAGCGATATTCAATACTCTCAGGGCTTGGCCTCAACTAGCAAAGGCCAGATTCATAAGATTCCAATCAGACAACATGACGACTGTTGCTTACATCAACCATCAGGGGGGAACAAGGAGTTCCCTGGCGATGAGAGAAGTGACCAAAATCATAAAATGGGCGGAGGATCACTCCTGTCAACTATCTGCGATCCACATCCCAGGAGTGGAAAACTGGGAGGCGGATTACCTGAGTCGTCAGACATTCCATCCGGGGGAGTGGGAACTCCACCCGGAGATTTTTGCTCAGTTGACCCAATTATGGGGCATTCCAGACATGGATCTGATGGTGTCTCATCAGAACTTCAAGGTTCCTTGCTACGGGTCCAGATCCAGGGATCCCAAGGCGACTCTAATAGATGCATTAGTAGCGCCTTGGACCTTCAACCTAGCTTATGTGTTTCCACCGTTTCCTCTCATTCCCAGGCTGGTAGCCAGGATCAAAGAGGAGAGGGCCTCTGTGATTTTGATAGCTCCTGCGTGGCCACGCAGGACTTGGTATGCAGACCTGGTGAATATGTCATCGGCTCCACCATGGAAGCTACCTTTGAGACAGGATCTTCTAGTACAGGGTCCATTCGAACATCCAAATCTAGTTTCTCTCCAGCTGACGGCTTGGAAATTGAACGCTTGATTTTATCTAAGCGTGGGTTTTCGGATTCTGTGATAGATACTCTGGTACAAGCCAGAAAACCTGTAACTAGAAAAATTTACCATAAAATATGGAAAAGATATATCTGTTGGTGTGAATCCAAGGGATTCTCATGGAGTAAGTTTAAAATTCCTAGGATCCTTTCCTTTCTCCAAGAAGGTTTGGATAAGGGATTTTCAGCGAGTTCTCTAAAAGGACAGATTTCTGCTTTATCTGTCTTGTTACACAAACGACTGGCAGCTGTGCC